>NC_045709.1:62500741-62526739 GCF_009834535.1 Camelus ferus
CGTTCATTCATCTGGCATAAATGGCATGGTTAGCAGTAGTAACACTTTCTGTTATTTCTCAGTATGTTTCCTAGTGCAGGTTTTCTGTTCATGCAGTTTTCAATGTATATCCGGGTTTTAGCTAATATCTCACCATATATATGTGTGTAGTGTATTTTTCCAGCAAGCTAGTTGATTGATGGCTTTCATACACATTCAACTCTCAGAATTATGTATGTTTAGAGGTGTTCACTCATCTAGCTTAAAGGATTGGTTAGCATTAGAAACCCTTACTCTGATTTCTAAGTATGTTTCCTAGTGCCGGTTTTAATTTCATGCAGTTTTCACTGTAAAACCGTGTTGGAGCTACTACCTACCCATATATATGTATGTAGTTTCATTCCCCACTGTAAAGAAACTGTGTGTTCCCAACAAGATAGGTGATTGACCGATTAAACGCACATTCAACTCTCAGAATTGAGCATGTGGAGACGCGTTCATTAATGTAGCATAAAGTTAATGAGGAGCCATAGAATCACTTTCTGTGATTTCTCAGTATGTTTCTTAGTGCCAGTTTGAAGTTCATGAAGATTCTCTGTAAAACCGAGTTGGAGCTTGTACCTCCCCAAATATATGTATGTAGTGTAGTTTCCCACTGAAAGAAACTGTGTGTTCCCAACAAGCTAGGTGATTGACGGCTTTCACACACACTTAAATCTCAGAATTGAGCATGTGGAGAGGCGTTCGTTCATCTAGCATAAGGGGAATGTGAAAGCTGTGATCCTGGCCTATGCTGGTAGGAAATCAATAAAGGGAGCATTAATTTAGAGCCTTTATAATTATGGTCAGCAGACATGACAGAATTTCATTTTCAGCATTAGATTTCTTATTTTTAAGGTTCAGAAACCTTAATTCTTTCCTGTAACTGGATATAGATAGTGAATGTCTTAAAGTGTTTGAGCAACTGCTTTAAAGTAGAATAGTTACTTTGTTTTTGCTCTTTAACCTAAGGGAATATCCAGAAGTCCAGTGGCATTTCAAAAGCAAGGGCCTGAACCTTGCATTTTACGTTTTTTAAGTACAGTAAGAATAACTGCAGAGTAGAGTACTGTGGATAACTAAAGAGCTGCTTGGATATGTTAAATGTAAGTTATATTTTCAAAAATTATAAATATCATGAAAATCAATCAACCTTGGAGATCTATTTGGTATAATTTAATCTTTAATAATGTAGATTTAGATAACCCTTTTGTTTATGTAACACTTATGAAAATAAGTTGGCTTTATATAACTCCTTTGTAGATAAATGATTTAAAAATTGGGTTTTTTTTTATCATTTGCTTTTTTAATATAAGATATTAAATGCACAACGTGTATTTTCCTTCAAGTTCATACTTTTTCCTATACTATTTTGACTTGTTTGGATGTTATCCCAAATATCCCATGATTTATTTTAAACACTTAGTATGTGCTTCTGTCTGTTGCTTTATTAGAGAGAAAGAATTATTTATTATTTTTAATAAAATGTACTTGCAGGATACTATACTGGGATTCTTTCATTCACAGAGTCAAGCAATGATACCTGTTTTGTTAGATCAAGTGTCTAAGCCTCTCAACTTCCAAAAGATTACATGGACAAAGTTAAAAACGTCATAAATGATTGACTAACAAAGTTGATTATGTTCCTTGATTAAAAGTATAAATATGGGTCAGTCTTAAATTCGGATGTGAAGCTCTTATGAATTACATGAGTGTTCTCCAAAATTCTTTAATTTGGGCATTAAATCCTCCAGTAAAAACTGGTTTGAAGGAAGGAGAAAGTCGAGAATAGATTCAATCCAAATTCTATGGGAATAAACAAAGCTAAATGTTTCAGTCATTTTTTGAAGCAGAACATATATGTTTTCTGCACCATATGATTTTAATAGTATTCATCTGAACATACGGTTTAGACACCATGAGACCACAAGCCAACAAACAATATCTGAGCAAAGAAAGAAAAACAACTGAGGGGATTTTCTACTGCAAATTTCCCCTAACTAAAACTGTAATCGAGAACAAATCTGACGCCATATTGGATCTGTTCCTTTAGTTTGAAGCACTGTGCCCTGTTTTCCAGGCTTAATCTTGCTGGCTCTGTACCTTTTGTAAAACAACGTTGCCTTTAGCCTAAAACCTACAGGAAAGCCTATTCTCGGGGCTCTGACCTTTAAGGATGTTAGCACTTCTGCACTTATGCAGAGATGGCAAGTTGCAAAATAGAGAATAACCTTTGTTTTGTTGGAGGTTTACAGGGACACCATAGCCTGACCCACATGGATGGCTGCAAGAACAAAGAATGCCTGCAGCAAGAAGTTTGCACAACCAACCACACCCCCTCCCCTTTTTAGTTTAAAAGGAGCCTGAATTCTGACTTGGGCAAGATGATTCTCCAGGACATTAGTTCCCCATCTTCTTGGTCTGCCAGCTTTCTGAATAAAGTTACTATTACTTGCCCCAAAACCTTGTCTCCTGATTTGTTTATTTATCACTGTTGTGCAGTGAGCAGAACAAGTTTGGCCTCAGTAACAGAACAAGATTTGTCATTCCCTCTGATGTGAAATCTCTCTGTGGGTACATGTGCTTGCCTGGTGGTGCTGGTGTTGGTGGTGGTGGTGGTGGTAGGCAAAACTATTAACTTCTCCTGATTTCAATAGGCTAAAATTTCCTGCTATTTAAGTCAACTCTAGACTTTTATAGAATCACCTGCAGATGTGCTTCTGGAAGCTATAAAAATTCCAACAATGAAAATAATTCTATTGTCTCCAGACAAGATACTTTTCCTCAAAATTGAGCAGCTCTGAGACATACTTCAGGAGTACAGACAGATGCAGTGTGCTTTATTTCCCATGCTCTTCCAACACAATTTTCCACTTATATCAAAGTAAATTAAAATCAATCTTCAATAGCAGATGCTCTGGCATGATACAGCAATGTCAATTCCACTTATTTATTGAGCCAGAGCAGCTTTAGAATAAATGATTTTATACCAAACTCCTGCTTGATGTCCTGTCTTCTCCCTGGTGGCTAATTCCTTCTTCTTACTTCCTAAAGTTCTCTTGTTATGGGAAATTAGCCTTTACTGAGCACATTCAATTGGGAAGGCACAAACTAAACATGTGAGGGGATGACATACATATTTAATTCTTACTTATACATATATACAAGCACACAGGACCTGTGTCTTGGAAGATGTCACTTCCTAATGTGGGCAAGAGGATGGTCTATAGTTCAATCAATGATCTAAAAGCAGTTTTCTAGGATATAATAAAGCAATGCTTGAGTTATAAGACAGAACAACTCCTGGATATGAATCAGTGGCACCAATCAGTGGGTGCACATGTGTGCATACACACGCCCATGCACACGGAGCAGCCTTGGAGACACTCCATCTGTGCTGATGGAGCAAAGTCATGCTGGGGAGATGAGGAAAAAGTGCCTAATACAATCAAACCAGGACACCTGAGTAATGGGTAATAGGAGTCAATTGAATATTCTGGTTAGCTGAAGGTCAAACAAAAACACTTTTAGTTTCAAACGTCATTGCTAAAAACTTTCTTAAAGCACAGGAGCCTGTTTTCCTGCCTTGCTTAGTGTCATATGGCATATTAAACATGACAGATTCATACTTCTCTGACTGTGGAATGGGAAAGGCCTTGCTGTCATATTTCTGAACATTAGTCTATGTTTTGCAGCACAGTGGATACTGAACGTGGGGCAATTTGAGTGAATGGGAATGGACATAACCTAGCAGTCATTGACTGTGTGTGATTTGCCAACTTTCTCCAAAAAGTAGGGTTAGCAAGCAAATCACATAAGTTGAGGGTTCTTGGGGTGGGGAGTCGGGTGGGCTGACAGCTGGGTGGTCCCAGGTAGCTTGCTTTACTGTGTAAAATTGTGATTATGATCCAGACAGTGACACATTGTCAAATTCTTCTGCCTGTAGCTTTGATACCTGGCCAAGTCTGTGCAGCCAATTTTATCGATGGTGCATAATGAAGATAACTAACATTCCCTGAGGACCAGATTGTGTGACTTCCATGCATTGACTCACTGAATTCCCTAAGCACACTTTGTGGTACATAACAGTCTTAAAATATGCAGCAGGGAATTATTCTGTTTGCAGATGATAAAATGAAGCTCTGAACTGTTGAAGACTGGCCCGAAATCATGCAGATGGGAAGACACTGTGCTGGGAGCTAAGCTCGGGCCAGACTATAGAACCTGAAGAGCCCAGCAAGTCCCCTCACCCAGGAACCTGGCCCGCAGCCACTGCCAGGTCCTGATCTGTTTCTATGAGTACTCATAGGAAAATGCCAGGTACTCAGGGTTAATGAGACTTGATTAAGATATTCAAACTGGGATAGCCTTTTGTTGGGGACTGTAAACTGGGAGTGAAACTGGCAGTGAAGTAAGGAAGGAAACAGCCCTGGTTGTAAGAATATTTCTAGGAAAGAAGTTTCCCTGATGGGCTGGCATGGGAATCGCTGTGGTTGTGAGCCCCCTGTTGCCCTGTGGGGGTGTGGGCAGGGAAGGAGAGAGACTGTTCAGACTGGTCATAGTCATATAGTTTGTAAACAGCTGAGTTCTGTTCCCTCACAGCTCAGACACATGCAGGACATGAGGATACTTAGCTAATGACCAACAGTGGGTAGCAAAGCCAAGAGTGGGGTGGAGAGGAGAGATGGGACCACCTTCTGGAAGAATGTCTGCCCCAGGGGACCAGGAAGGTAATGAATGATTGGGGATGAACAAAGGGTTTATATGGCCTCATCAGGTAGTTCCTACTTTAAACTGATATTCTGGAATATATGGTAAAATACGGTGGAATGACTGCTCTTATTTTAGGTTCTACAAACTCTTAAATGGATAGATTTCTATCTCCGTTATACAAGCCCTGCTGGGTAACCTTTATAGTCATGTGAGGATCAAAAGAGTGAGGGTTTATTAATGCTATTACCACTCTTCTACTGAATTAACACTTCAGCAACAGTATAATGGCCACGCTTCTTGACAACTGCCTCTGTAATGGTCTTGTAAGTCACAAATATTAATTATAAAGAAAATATATTAAAAATAATAACAATTACAGTACAACAACTATGTTGTTTATAACGATGATAGTGTTAGCATCTCCCTCTCATATTAAAAATACCCAACACTGGATTCGTTAGGAAGCAACGTTAATGCATTTTTGGACTTTTCTAGGTCTTCACCCCATGAAGCCTTTTTACTCACATTGGCCCACCACAGCCAGAATTGCTGTTCCTTGAATGGTGGGCTGCCACGCTGCGATGTCCTGGGCTTTTTCTGGCACCATGCGTCTATACTGTGTAGTCAAGTTTCCACGTACCCACTCTGATTTCCAATATATTGTTCTCCAGAGACAACAGAGGGGCCACTGGAAAGAGGGCACAAATAAGGTGGTGAACCCAAACTGAATACCTGTTGAAGGAATGGACACACAACATTGAGTGGTGGATGGATGGAAGGACAACACAAATTCCTTTACTCCTGTAAAGAGAGAGGGGCAAATGGTGAACTAAATCCCAAAGAGAAAAGACATTCATGGTAATAATAACGTTCAACAGTGAAAGAATCCAAACAAAAGGCAAATATAAAATCTCTGGGAAGAAGACTAATTACAACCTGTTTCTTTCACGTATATACCCTCAGTAGGAATAACATACTTAAAAATCTTTAACCAACCATAGCTATTTGCTGGTAATAAACTTGGGAATCTTGAAGCATATTATTCACTCTCAGTGTTGAAATAATACAATCTTGGAAGATGATTTGTAATTAAGGATTAAAAAAAGAATATTGTGGATGAATCCAACAATTTAAATAGAAATAAGAAATGTACCTTTGGGAAAGCTATGCATAGAGAATGTTGGAGGAAATACACTGAAAATAGGCAAGTAAGCAAGCTCTCTTGAGTCTGGGAGGGTGAGTGCAGCACATTCAGACAGTCTATGAAGTTATTACAAGTCACAGTAAGGTATGCAATTAAAGTGTCTTCATAAGCAAAATATCCTTCTTCAGGAATTTTTATCTTGATATTTCTATGGTCTGTGTGGTCACAGGAAGTCAAAGTTATGGTGGTGGCTTAGTTCTTTTCTCTTTGTAATTTACAGGGCATTGCTACAGATGGGGCAGCAGAGATCTGTGGTAAGCTGTTCCATGGGGTGGGGGAGCGGTTAGAAATGATAAGGCCTGAGATCTAAAAGACTTTTAGACCCTCCCCTCCTAACTGGCAGACCTTTAAAGTAAACTAGCACAGGTATGTAACTAAGACAGTGGATGAGAGGCAAATTTATAGTCCCTTTAGGGTTACTTCTCAGTCAAGGGATAGGGACCACTCTGGCTAGGAACGGCAAGACCATGGATGGGGTGGATGGGTAGGAGGAGCTGACATTTGCTTCTGACCTGAGAGGAAGGGGTGTGTTGCAGAAAAGCAGACAGTGCTGGAAAGATACAGCATGTCCACAGCCCAAAAGGAGCTGTCATATTCAGGGAGGTCAGAGAGCAAGAACCAGAGTTAGTGACACCATAGGGTCAGCAGCGTGGCAGCAGTGATGTCAGTATCTGTATCCATAAACCACCTAATCCTACGTGAACTCATCTGCTTTCAGGGGGCAGGTAAGTAGCAGAAATGTGTGCAGTGGGTGCAGCCACTGGCAAATTGGCAAGTGGACATCCTAATGAAACGCACTGCTCACAGTCACCATATTGGAAAGAGGGCCCCACACTGTCAGATCTCCTTCTTTTTCAACAGAAGCCAGAAATTAAGACATTATTAGCAATCAACCCAGTTCAAAACCCAGAAAACTTATCATTTATAATGACAAAGAAGGCACAGACTATTCAGAAATAAATTAATGAAAAATGTTAAGATGATTCTGATAAATGACTTAAAAAAAGAAAAAAAAAATGATGGTTAAATGAACAGTAGAATGCACCATACTCTTCATTGGGCAGACTCAAGTTTGGGGGACATAGAATATTTTTTCTCCAAAATAAATTTAGACTCTGAATACAAATTTTGTTAATAATCCCAAATGGATTTACGAAAAAAATCTGAAAGGTGATCCTAAAGTTCTTCCAGAAATATACACAAATATACAAATAAAGTAATGAGGAGGGATGCTTGAATTTGTAGTATTAGGGACATTCTGGAAAAGGATAAAATAGGACCAACTCTAGGAGGTATTAATCTATGGTCATGGAAACAGTACAGAAATAGTGCACTGAGAGTATGAATGAAATACAATACATTTCAAGAATAGACGTGGATATTTATGAGATTTTAGTAATATTATAAAACTGACACTTGAAATCAGTGGATTCAATTACTGGAGTAATTAGCTAAATCATTGGATGACCTGGTACAGTGTCTTCAATTTTGACATTAAAATAAATTCCAGATAACTTTTTAATTAAAAAATAAAACACCAGAAATAATTAAACATGATTTAATCTGTTCAGATTTTCAAGCGAGAAGAACTTTCTAAAAAGCTTTTGGAACAAAGACCAACAACAGCAAAGGCCTAGCAACTCAGCAAGGCCAGAAACGCCCACTGTAAAACAAAACTAACCCTCGCCCAACCCTCTCTCATGGCCCTGTATTGCTCTCTGATACTTTCTACACTTTCTTCTTCCCTTTAAAGTCCAGTTTCTTGGAGAAGTACCTGCGCTGGTGACTCCTCCAGGGCTCAGATCCCTGCATCCCCCACGGCCCTCACTGCAGCACTAAGACAGGAGTTGCACTGCCGGTGGCTGCGTGTTTCAAACCAGTGGGCATTTTCAGCTCCTGTTTATTTACCAGGTAGCTTTTGCCGTGGACAAGTATTTTCCTCTCAGTGGAATGTTTTCCCCCCTTAATTTTTGTTTTACTTAAATAAATTTAAAAAACCCAGGCAGAAAAGTGTGTGTGCACATATGCACACACACAGATATACACAGATCTGTTTTTTAAAGGCTACCTAAGTATAGTCCTCCTCCTCCTTTTCCCCAGTCTTTGCAATGAAAGGTGGGCTTTAGCTCTTGCTTTTTTGCCCCACACACCCCCCTTTCTCACTATGCTCCTTTTAGCCATTGTTCAAATCCCACTGAAGCCAGGTTACAGCCTTCTCTGTGTTGCCTCAACTACTTTTCTCCCAACTGCTCTGCTATTCTTTCTCTTGGTGGATTTCTCTTCTCCCATTTGCCATGTACATGGCCCTTTTCCCCAGGGCCTCGTCTTCAATCCTCTGCTTGGCAGGACTGAATTGCCCCCAAAGCCTCACCCACAGCTCCTCTGAGCTTCTGAATGGTGAATCCAATTTAACAACGGACATCACCCCTCAGATGTCCCATAGACACTAATCACTCAAAATGCCACACAGAACCATCTCCTCGAAACCAGCTCCTCCCCTTACACTCCCCCTGCAGATCCGCTCTCCGGATGGGTCACTGGAAAGTCACCTCAGCAGCTCTGTGGCCCCCTGCCCCGGCCCTGCAGTCCCCTCTGCAGCAGTCACCACTTCTGCCGCCCATGTCTCTATCCCTCTGCCCAGGGCCTCTCTGCAGGCGTGTGCCACTTGTTGTCTGGGTTACCTGGGGTGGTCCCTGAAATATCCTTTCCCCCCAAAATATGGGCCTCCCCCCAAAAATAGTATCTTCCATTCTGCTGCCAGAATAACCAGATCTTCTTCAACATAAACATTATGCAATTCTCTTGCTTACAAATATTCCAATATATCCCTGTTTCTTTAAGGATACATTCAAGTCTAAGCACACAAGGCCCATCGTGACAGAGGCCTTGTGTACCTGATATTCCCACCTATGGATCCTTTGTTCTAGCCCTACTTGTTGTTCTTCAGTCTGGCCAAGCTGCTTCATGCCGTGTACTCTTATATGTCTCTACCTCTCTGCATGAAGTGTCCACTCCCTCTACCACACATTAGAGAGCTAACTTCCTTTCACCTTTCAAAATTCAGTTCAAATATTTCCAGCTCTATGAAGTCCAATGTGTGTTCACCTGCTTAGCAATCCATCAACTACTCACCAAGCCTCGCCTGGCCTGGGGAGTGCAGACACCAAGTCTTACCTGTCTTGGTCTCCCCAGCAGTTGATACAGTGTTTGGCATAGCAGGTGCTCAGTGTTTGTTGGATAGATAAACGAATGAATCAGTAAAGAGATGAGAGGTCTACAATCCCCCCCAGTTACTCAGCTGCCATTTTGGAAAGTTCATTCTGCGGAGTTAAGGAAATGTCAGTGCAGGTGGTGAGCAGACAGAACAGAGGTGAGGGCGTGGGGGAGACAGGCCTGGTCCTGGAGAGCGCAGGAGAGGCGTGGGTGGGAGAGCACTGGAGAGAGAGGGAATGGAGGGGCGGGTGCAAGGAGATGTTGAAGAACAACTGATATTAACTGCAGTAAATTAAATGGAGAACATAATAAATGAAGGGAAGATCAAGTTAACACAGCAAGGGTGGAAAAGGCAGTACCAGAGACGAAGAGCTCTCACTTCATCACTCACTGCATTTCACTTACGGCACCCGCCCTCTGGGAAGGCAGCGCCAAGTTCTTGAGAGACTGGTGTTTGTGCTGTGGGTGCTCTAAGTACAAAACGGTATCTTATGGCTTCCAGATTTTAAGACTGATAGATTATTTCTCTTATGTCCCGTGTCTGAGTTCTCAAACAGCAGGATCTTTTGCTTCTGGGGGTGAGCTATTGTGGTTAATAACTCAGGGTTACTCTAATAATCTAAAAGGACAGTGGGAAAATCACTAAAACAAATAAAAGAGAAATTTCACTCAGAAAAAAACATATGCCCTATAGAACCTTGTGGGGGCCTTGGGGGCAATGTTACCGCCAACTCATCTAACAGTTGTATGTGAGTGTGTTGAAACTCCAAGCTCAAGTCACTTAAACACGTATGAGAACCAGGGTCCAGGCTGTGGTGCTCCAGACATGGACGGGAAGATGAAAAGCCTGACTACTGCCTCCGACAGGATCAGTCCAGCCGGGGAGCACAATGGACACGGACACGATCACGCACCATCAAGACAAGAATCAAGTGCAATTCATGCCTAGAGAGGAGAGCAGAAAATCTCTAAAAAGTGGAGGGGTTCCTGCCAAGGCTTGGCAAGAGTCCTTCCAGGCAGAAAAGCAGAGAAAGGTACTTCAGGCGAAGGAGACTAGGGTTGGTGGCTGGGTGCGAGGCCTAACGAAGCACGGGTGGAGGGCTCCAGGGTCATCTGTCAGAAGCTGTTCCCCTTCAGCAGCTAAGAGGCATAACTAAAAAGGCAGGTGGGGTGTCATTAATGATCATGGGGAAAACTGGGAGGAGGAAACTGAGGTCAGGAGATCATCACCAAAGGCACTTTATTTTAGAGGAACAAAAATAATTCAAAAAGCACTTGGAAATTCTATCTCCCATGAACGAAAAGAACACAAAATAAGTTTCACTCCAGCATTGAATACAGAATAACAGACTGCCTACTCTCAGAAATGGATTGAATTTTCTAATTCATTAGGGATTATTTAGATAATAGGAAAAAGAATAAATCTGAAAAATCTCTCTAGAATAGCTGTTACTCCATCCTGTTTTGCAGGGTAGGGGAGGCTGAATTATTTAATTGGTATTTTAATGAGACTATAAAGTTCTAAAAGTCCTATCAATTTCTCCCAAAAGCGTACAACTTTTCCTTTCAATGAACTTTATTTGACTTAACTAGAACAATAACTTTTTTCCAAGGCTTATTTTTTGTGTGTTAAAATACCAAATGATATGCTGCCCCCAGAATGTTGTTGTTATTATTAATGCTGATAATAGCCCCAATAAGACATATTTACAATTATGACTCATTTTTGAATAACAGGTCATTGGCTTATAGTCCTTTTGAAAATCAGCAGAATAAATGAACATAGCTTCTACACCAGGGACTGCAGCTGCACCCTTAATGGAACCTGGTCATGAAACACAACAAAAGCAAAGATGAAACTCAAATCAGACACCAGGCCACAAAGCATAGCTCACTGAAGATGCCACAAGATGACCTTTCACTCACTGAGGGAACCAGATGCGTTTCCATGTATAATGTATATTTTTAAAAGCAGTTACTTTATATATAGAATGTAATTTAGAAAAAAAAAAAATTCCCTCTATCTGTAGACTTAGAAACAGGAAGCACAATGTGGTGCCTTTGCAGACATGAACCCGCATGCATAAATGCAAAGCCTATTGACCAAAATCCTTTCCTGTCTCCTAAGCTTAAAAAAAAAAAAAAAAACTAATTCAAGGCAGTGGTGAGCTGAAAGGGCTCAGATGCAAAACGTGCACATCATCAGCCTTCTAGGAGATAAAAGTGCGCCATGCGTAATAGAAAAGATGACGTTTCCTATGGAAATCTATTTTGACATGCAACTATTTAAAGGCAACCGAGAGCTCAAAAGCAAGTTCAACCAAAGAGAAACAGAGCCCAAGCAAATGTACAGAAATGGACAAAGTTATTGGAGAAGGAGGGGACGTGTGCTCAACCGATAATCCAGATCAGCAAATTCATCCTGTATTCAAGCCAATGATGTGCTATGAGGTCACTCAAGGGACCAGGCAGAAACCATCGGCCAGAAGAAATAAGAACAATGTCAAAGGTAGGTGTGAGATGTGGAAGGGGTGAACCTGTGAACCTTGCTGCCATGAGGCAGGACGCTCTTGAGGGCTTTCTGCACAGGCTGGCTGGCTCACATGACTCTGTTTAGAAGGATATCAGCCAACAGCTGTGCCACACGGGCTGCAGCCCGAGCTGAGTCACATCTAGTAACGGTTCTGAGTTCATCCTTAGACGACATGACCAGAAGGATGTGAGAATCAATGGTGGAGACGTACCTGAATGAATATTCCATTTCATTCTTTGGCAGTACAGCTTTGTACAACATAAATATTGACAAAGATACACACAGGCACCCTATTTGAAAGCCTGACTGCATAATTGCATCTAATGGAGAAAAGCGGGCTCCGTTTCGGTATGCTAGGTCATTGTTTGGCTCGGTAACCGATGCTTCTGAGACCCAAAACATACTCTAGTATAACTGACAGCACCGAAATCTCCACTGATGACTTACTCATTTCAAGGTATTCATAAAATAAGCCCAGTTTGCCATGGGATACAGATGGTTGTCCAGTTCCCATCGTGGGGTGGTCTGTTCTGCTCCCGAAACTGTGGCATTAGATTCATGACCCAGCTGCCAAACAGATCAAATTATAAGGCAGAATATTATCAGACCAAGGTCATAAAAGTATTACTGACATTTCAAGCTGAACACATCATCTTCCCAAGAATTTAATTTCTTGATTTCAGGATAAATTTCTTTTTATTGCTGCCTCCCTACCCCCAAATATTGTGAAAACTAGTCCTGACTACGTACCTTGGGTTTACCAAAATTGTAACGACTACTACTTTATCTCCTAACTCCTTTTCAGGTGGGCATTTTAGCTTTTAGAAGATACCTTCCCTCATTTGTCTTTTTTCCCCCCATTTCTCTGCTATTATCCACCATGGCCTTTCCAGTCTGAAAATCATCAGAGAAAATAAGTAAAAGAAAGTAATACAGGGTCTGTGAGCTGGTGATAAGTGCTGCAGAGGAAAATAAAGGAGGACGAGGAATGTGTGGTAGGGAGGAGTGGGGATGGGGCAGTGACCTTTGAATAAGGCAAAGACAGAGGCAAAGGGGTGGGCAGAGGAGGGGCAGAGGGAACAGTGATCACAGGCCTGGAGGTCCCTCACGCTGGACAGACAGCATGGAGACTGGTGTGGGCCAGAGTGAATAGGAAATAAGTGGTGGTTTTGGGGGTGGAGCCTAAGAGACTGCAGTGAGGATGTGGGCATTTTTCCCTCTGAAGGAATTGCGGAGCCATGGAGGGTCACCGAGCAGAAAAGTGATACTCTAACGTTGGATCAAACAGGTCCAAGACCCTAATTTAAGCTGAACAAATCAAGGGCCAAAGAAGTGACATGCCGCCTCAAAGTCAGTGCAGAGCTTGAAAGAAACACAGCCTCGACTCGCAGCCCAGTGCTCTGCCCCCTCCTGGATGCTGTCCCACAGAGCTGTCTCTAAGGTTATCTTTTTTCCTCACTCAGAGGCTTGTGGGCCAACTGAATACGTCCCCCTTTTTCAAATGGCAATTTGTCCTGAAATGAAATCGGAGTTGGCAGTGAAACAAGGCATGGACCTGTAGCCTACAGAGCTGTTGTCCCTGAAGGCAACAGCTGGCGTGTGGTTTACTCGTGGAGTTCAGCAGAAGAGACAGAGCAAAAACAGACAACTTAGCTTCTGGCTGAGCTTCGGCTGACTGCACTGCACGTTTGGATGGATTTCAAATTTGGACAATGAGGCGGCTTCACATGAAAGGCAGGTGTATACATCATACATGCCCACATGTCTGTATGCACACACACATGGACACACACAGAGTATATGATGTGACTTGTAAAGAGCTGCCCCTGCTAGGTTTCCCACTGCCTCTGATCTCAGCGTTAACCTTTCCCTGGCCATGCTCCCAGGTTTGCTACGAGATTTCTTTGCAATGGAACATGCCCTTCGCTTCACAAACTTTCCCCACTTCTTTCAATGACATTAGGGGAAGAGCAGGGAGCTCTGGGAAGTGGTGGGGATATGGACTCGAGATACCCCTGAATCTGAATCCACACTTCATGGCTTATTTGTTATTTAACTTTATTTACATTCAAAATGCAATTGTTGCAGATCTCAGAAGATGATTTACACTCACTGCTATGGCAGAATGTTGCGGTTAGTAGACCCACCACTGGATCCTCTTATTCAACACGTCCTTCCAATAATTCAGATATTACTGTATCACAAATGCCCATTTCTATATTTTGATATCTGCTTTTCAGTATAATTATCTTCCTTCTTTATTCTCTAAATCTTATGATTTTAAAACATTTTTCTGAGAAGTGGTCCACAGGCTCTTTACTTATGATAAGTTGATAAAGAGATCCTGGAGGTCAAAACCACATTTAAATCCTGAGATAAACTCAACTCTGTCATATCCATGGCTAGGTTTAGTCTGCACATACTTTGTTTAGTAATTTTTGCATCAAACAACAAGGTCCTACTGTATAGCACAGGGAACTACATTCAATAACTTTTAATAGCCTATAGTGAAAAAGAATATGACAAGGAATATATATATATATATATATATATATGTATGTATAACTGAATCACTATGCTGTACACCAAGAATTAACACAATATTGTAAACCCACTACACTTTCAACAAAAAATGTTGAAATAAAATTGGGAGATGAAACTTCCACTGCCCAGGCTGCTGTCAGGATGAAACGATTCAAAGCAGGCCAGGCATTAGCAACCCCCCTAACACTTCAAAACCCCATGTGGGATCTTCCTTTTGAGCAGCACAGGCTAGACAGCTGTGGTCACCTGTAAATAGGGTTGAAGTCACTTAGACCCTTGGCTTGGGAACACCGTGGCCACAGGGGTGGAGGTCACTGCAGCACCTACGAGAACGACGGGGACAGCCTGCTGCTGAAGCCATTCCCCAGGCTGCAGCCCAGAGCGCTGCAGTCAGGTCTGAGGTTCGGCCGGGAGCAAACAGCTCCACAGCCATTCAGAGCCCTGCGGTGCGTGTGGAGCTGGGACCGCGCTCATCCATCATCCTCCCTGGCACCCAGACTCGGGAGTCTCCTGGGGGAATTTTTCTTTGCCTCATACTTCCTGTCTCAGCCTCTTGTGGAATCCGGTCCATGCCCCAGGGAAGCAGGGCTTTTACCCTCTGGGACCCAAATCCATCACTTTATGGATCCAGGATGAAACTTCCATGTTAACTCACCTGGCGCTCCCTTCTTGTGCTGAACTGCCCTCCCCCATCAATGGCATTAGGTTATATTAGAAGTCCCGACTTGCTTGTCCTTAGCTAAGACTCTGAGCCTCTTGCTCAGTCTTCCTGAGTGGAACCACTCTTCTGTGGCAGAAAAGCTTGGGCTGTCGGCAACCCATCATTGTCCTCGGTCTTTTGGGTTTTCTGTTGGGTTATGGTTCTTGTGCAGGGATATCAATTTGCACATGAGAAGCACCTGTAGACATTTTAAAAAATACAGACACTGGATCCTCCCCCTCTCCAGCCAAGGCTGGAAGCTTTCTCCCTCTAGCAGGGGTTACACAATCATTTGCTTGGGAATTGACCACACATATTAGCATAATCATAGTAAATTGCCCTTTACTCAGTGCTTGCCACGTGGCATTTTCTACTTCATGTTGTCTTTGTACCTTCATTATCACATTTAATCCCTGAATTATAGATTATCACCATTTCTGTTGAGGACACTCCCACTTGCTAATCTTGAATACAAGTATCTTTGATTCTCTTAATCTATTTCATTCCTGAGTTTCCTGTTCCTGAATTTAAAGAGTGAATTATGGACACATGTATTTAAGATTGTCTTATTATATGTATCTGACTCATCCTCAAACCAAATCATATCTGGAGAAGAGAGATTTTCTCTTTTAAACATTTGCAATTTCTTATTATATAGTCGTGCATACACACGGTGGAAAATGTAGAAAACATATAAAGTAAGAAAATTACAGCCATACATTATCTAAACACCAAAGGACAATGCTATGTCATTTTGGGCATTTAACTATTTTTCTTAATATTTTATCATAAAATTTCCCTAGGGCAAGTTGCTTAACCCTGGAATTGTACTAGTCTTTTGTCAAGTACAGAATAACATTCCCAGAAATGACCCCAATATCAAAATAGTATGTGAGGCTGGGAAGGCCACAGGGCTCTCAGCTTATTCTCTGAGTCCTACAAAGAATGCTGTTAATTCACTGATGTTACACATTCGATGCCTGTGAGTCACTCACTCACTCAGCTGGCTCGGACTGAGACCTACTTTATACCAGGTGCCGATCCAAGTGCTGGGGAGACCCCAGAGGGAGCCTGGATCACGGCATCACTGTCCTTCTTCATTTGCTCCCAGAATCCTACTCAAGAACCCCACATGGAATTGGGGGGTGGAGGCAGGTGAGTTATGGTGAAATTCATTTCATTATGTTCCTTTAGACATATTTAAATAGCATGAAAATAGTCGCTAACTTTGATAAGTTTTCTTTTCCCTTCCTATGTATTTTTGAGGATGGGTATAGTTTTGGTGCAGCAAGAGTAATTGATAGATCTTTGGTATGTTAGGATTTTATATGAAAAATTAAGAAGGAAACTGGCACCTTATACAAAGAGAAGAGGCAGTGAGGAAAACACAAGCCACCCTCGAACTTGGCTACCATTCAGCATTCCTGGTTTTCAAACAAGGGAAACATAATTCAAAACATATTCCCTAAATATTTTAGCCCATAGTAGAAATACATGGAGGCAAAGTTCAGCTCACTGGAACCTACAACAATGTGCTTACTTAAGCGAAGGTATAAACAGACCACAGATACTATAATGCATCCCTTTACTTTAAACTAGTTCATGTGAGCAAGTTTCGCTTCACATGAAGTGCTCAGTACCAATTTAGGAAATATATCCTTCTCCTTGATTGGTAAAAATAGCTCACTGATAACCAGATTCAACAAAATTTAGTGTTAAATAACTAACCTATTTCCTTCAGGAAGTGCTTTTGAGTAATCTGAGTTAAGTATTTCCTCTATCTTATCTATTTCTTTTCACAGAGAAAAATAGTATTATTTGCACATGAGCTACTTTTACTCCTCTGGAAAAATCTGACTGTGAGCTCAGGGTAAGAGTTGTCTACTGCACAGTAGGAAAAAAGAAAAGATTCATTTCACAGCAAATATCAGAATTTTTTTTTTTTTGAGGGGCGTGGTGAGCTGGGGGACAAGGGAAATGCCTTTGTTTAGAGACAGACCCCGGTAATCCATACTGAAGCTGAAAGATGAAGCCCTTGTGAAGAAATGTGGAAGGACACACTGACACCCAAAGGTGTTCACTCTGCAAAAACAGAAAGAAAGAAAGAAAAAATAATTTAACTGCCCTATAAAGAGAATGGACAGAAAGTTGGTAATAAGCGAGAGAGAAGGAAGGTTAGGGAAGGGAGAAGAAATAATGAAAGGGAACTTGGATGCGGTGGGCAGAATAGCAGGTTTCTGGAGCCTACAATGAAGGATGATAAGAAAAAAAAGGAAAGTTTAAAAAAGTAACAAAGTTTAAAATAGTTTAAAAATTAAAGAACGAAGTTAAAAAATTAAACTTTTTTGTAGTAGCATGGAAGATTTTAAAATGATGGATGTTTTTTATTTCAAAATTCAAGTTGTTTGAGTTTCTCCTCCATGCTCCAAACAACAGTAAGGCCTGCTTGTGTAAGTGGTTTTGGGGGACACAACAGAGAGGGGTGAGCTCTGCAGTTAGTTTGGCCAGGATCAGAATGCTGGTGTGGAAGGCAAGACAGAAGAGAGGTCAACAGTTTCATGAGAACAGAAACGCAAAGCCAGAAATTATTTTAAAAAGGTTAGTGTGGTAGGCAGAAAAATGATCCCCCCCAAGATGTCTATGTCCTAATCCCCAGAACATATGAAGAGGTCAGTTTCCCTGGCAAAGGGGGCCTATAGTTGCAGATGCGGTTAAGGTTGCTAACCAGCCGACTCTAAGAGAGACGAGCTGGATTATAGAGGTGGGTCCAGTGTAATCACCAGGGTCGTTAAATGAGGAAGAGGGAGGCAGAAGAGGGGAGAGAGGAGAGGAGATGTGACCACAGAATCAGAGTCAGAGACACACAACCATGCTGACCTTGAGAGAGAGAAAAGAGGTCACAGGCCAAGAGACGCAGGTGGCCTCTGGAAGCCAGAAAAGTCAAAGATACAGGTTCCCCTGAGGCCTTCAGAAACAGCCCTGCCAATACTTTGACTTCAGCAGGCTTCTGCATTCAAGAACCCTACAAGGCTAAATTTGTGTTGTTTAGTGGAGACTTTTTCTTTTTTCTTCCTACTACCATGACGTTTGGGGATACTTGTTACAACAGCAACAGAAAGTGAATACAGTAAGCTCCTTGAAATGTTCAGAAATTGCAGATAACACTGGACTGTCCACTTTGATATGAGATTGGGCTTATGTGAAAATCAAAAGGACAGTGTGACCTTTGCTAACATCTGCTTTTCTCATTTTTAGGAAGAGAACAGTAAGTCAAAACCTCTGTAGTTATTATTTTAGACAAGTGTCTCTTAAAACATTATGTAACCCTGTGCCTTAGGACCCCAAGAGAGTCTCTGTTCTTAGAAGAACATGGATTCAGAGAGATAGGGTCTTACATCTGAGTCCCACAGTGGTCTCTTATTGGCAATGAGAGCTTGGGCAAATCATTTACCCTCTTTAAGCCACAGGATCTTCATTTGCAAAAGGAAGATAAGAATAAGGATTGTTTGGGTGATTAAATTGTACACGCACACACACGCACACACACGCACACACACATATATGTACATTTAATACAGTGACTAGCACATACTAGGCACTCAACAAATTCCTGTTATGGATTTTTAAATGCATGTATAAAAGGAGGAGAAAGTTGTGGGAAGTTGTGGGAAAACTTAGTTCATGGCCCCAAAAAGGGCCATCTCTCAAAGGGCTCTGATCAGTCAGTCCCCAGTGATGGGCTAATAAGCAGAAACTATAGCACTTGGGGATTTAAGTTAAACATAAAAAGGAAGGTATTTAAGCATAATTATTAAACAGCTTTACACTGTTGGCTGGATCATCTTATCTGGAGAGCTTTAATAAGCAGAGAGTCTCTTTAGAGATGGGCATGCAGGAAACTGACTTGGATGGGTGGGCCGTTCTCACCCCAAGATCACATGACTTAGTACTCACGGAAGTAACACCTCTTGTATGTTATTCCAGATTGACTGTCCTCCCATGATTATTGTCAGCTGTGTCATCAGTTCAAGGAGACAGCCACCTGGGTCACACTGGGATATTAGAAAGAAAATCTCATTTAAATTTTAGATAGCTCTAACATGAAATAAAGTCATTATTTTATGTCTAAAAAAATCTAAGGAACAGAGAGTAAAGACACTCTTCATTGGGCAACTAAGAGAAAACATGAAACAGGTTAGACTGTCAGAACACAAAGCTGTATTCACACGTCTTCATTTCTGTATTTTCACAGCCAATACACCAGATCTCCTGGATAAGTCACAAATCTGCCCTTAAAGAATGTGATGTATAAACAAGAGGAGTAGTAGTTGACAAACTGGAACAAGAACACCTTCAAGGCTAGGTTGTTCTCATAGTCAGTCTGGTCCTTGGGAGCTCTGCAGCTAGAATAAAAAAAAAAGTTAAGTCTGTAAAACTGTGAACAGCTTTGAGACCCTAATCAAAGCCATGGACATATGAGTTAACACGGTAAATATGTGTGTGTATATATATATATATATATATATACACACACACACAATTCACACTGTTTTCATTTAAGCTGTTTTGAATTCCTTAACATAGCTACTATGTTAATTCCAAGTGTGCACACTGTTGTAAGAGTTTCTCCCACTATGAACGCGATATCCCACAAGGCAAAAAAAAAAAAAAAAAAAAAAAAAAAAGTCAGCCGTTCCTTAAAATTTATAAGCACAACAGTATCCAATGGGCAAGAACTGTCCTCTGTCAGGTGGAAGTTGACAGAAAGCTACTTTTAAACACCATGCTAAATGATATTCTCTTGTCTCCCTGAACGGCAGTAAGGTAGGACTATTGAAGAAAACAAACAAAACATGGGGCAACTTGCTAGAAGCATTTGGGGAACATAAAATGGGTCATCCTCCTAGTTCAGAATTTGAATTGGTCTTAGTGTTTTCAGGAGATGACCACTGAGAGAACGACCCAGCCACATGCAGTGTGTGGGAAGCACTTAACTTGGGCCGCTAAGCCTCTGGCTGGTATACAAGCCAGAGAGAAGAAACATTATAGAAGCCACAGCTGATGAGAATGGAGCTACACTAACAGGAACAGCATGGGGGGAAGACACATAACACTGTGATTACTTGTCCTCTCTGTAACGCACAAGCAAATCTGCCACTGGAACCACGACCGTCTTCCACTTATTTGCAATACAGAGACTATTTACTTTCAACAATATGGTACGTGACCTAATGTAATTGAAATTATTATTAAGCACTGACCTGTTTACACAGAGCTTGGACATTCTAATGCTTCCTCTGTCCCTTTTACTAATGCAAAGCTGGAGCTAATTCACTTCTCACATAGGCTAGAGGAAATACGTTTACACTTGAAGTTTTCTAAAGACTGTAATGTACTGGAATTGAAGTGCTTAAAAGATACAGTCTCTTTTTTGACCTGGTTCTAAAACTGGTGTAGAAATGACCTCAGCTGCAGGAGGAGCTTACCAGAGACAGTCATCATGATTGCCACTTTCTCATGGCGTTCAGGGTCACAATGATGATAAAATTGATGAGGGAAGCAGTGATGGGCGTGGCCCACCTGCACAGTCAGGTACTTCTGGATTGGGTGTCTTCCATTCAGGTTCTTGGGAAGTTTTGCAGAAAATACAATGAACACTGAAAGTCCATAGACAATGATCCCAATAACTGAAGCAATGGTCAACAGGATCTGACAACCCAAAAACCCAGCAGCATGAGACTCACTAATGATCGTATTTTTACACAGAAAACTTGCCCCCAACCCACGCTTAAACAGACAACATGCATGTGCTGTAAACCTCAAGTAAACGTGAGAAGTGATGTAAATCGCACATAAATGCCACAAGAGACGTGAATATCAGGCATGTTAAACTTTAGGGGAGGAGGAATGAAGGATGTCAAAAAGAATGAGAGCATCCACTAATGTAACATGCTGACACAGCAGGAGCAGCTGTGTGCAGGGCATAGGGAATATATGGGAACTCCACTTTCTGTGAATTTTTCTGTAAAACTAAAACTGCACTAAAGAAGGAAGCATGTTAAGTATATCTTTAAATGGCTGAAAATGGAGTAACTGGTGGCATGTTCTTTTGGAGACAAGTCTGTGATAGCAGAACCAATGAAAATATCCCTTCTACATCTATAGAATTACTTAGGTTATGAACTAGTTGTAACCCATGAAGGGGATATGCTTCCTTTCAAGGGAGAACCTATCACTGATTCAGGGGTCAGCAGGTGCTAGCTGTCATCTTCATTCTGAATAGGACCAGTGAAGCTGTGGGCATGCCACGAGGGAAATACTGGAAGTGACAGCAGGTCTCTACTGATGAAAGATTCACATGCTTTTCATACTCCTTGAGATCTTAAAATGGCAGGTATTCATACTCCCTGCATTTGCACAAGATTCATGTCCCTGATCCATTGCAATTCTGACTGTGTGGACCCAAGGGCAACGGGGGAGTCTGAAGCATAATTTGCATGTGCCTGATAGGGTTTCAGTTCCTCGCTAGGCAGGTTTTTTTCTGGCCACTGAAGAATGCACATTAAAGATCCCATTTTTAAACTGTTTTCCTTCCATCTACCTTCTTGGTCATAGTCCAGAAGCATGTACTAAGTGTCCCTGGCTGCTCCTGATGGCTGTCCCAGAGAGAAAGCTACAAAGAATGTGAATTTCAAGACTAAGTGAACCACATCATGTTATTTACAGTAATAGCGGGAGGCTGGCTTACACCTGCAGGGGAGAGCTGAGGGAGTGTTTACAAGCCCCTCCTGGAGCCACACTCCTGCATCTGGATCCCAGCTCCAATGCTAGCTGTGGGGCCTTGTGCAAATTTCTTAACCTCTAGGGGCTTCAATCTCCTCACCCATATAATGGGGGGAAAATAATAGCAATTTATAGGATTATTGTGGTGAGTCAATGATTTACTAATTGTGAAAACAATTAGAACATTAACCACAGGCACGTGAAAAACTCTACCTAAGTATTAGCTATGAATATGGTGACCAAAGTCTTCAAAAGGTATTTTTCTTAGTTTTTAAGACATCAGTTTATAGAGAAAGCATTTTATTTCCTCCTCTACTCTCTTTCATTATCCTTTTCTTCACAGTTAAGGCTTCATGTTTCTGAAAGGAATAACTTTTTGGTGTGTGTATGATTAAATGTGAAAATTAGTTAAGGCTGAGAAAAATGTATTATAGAAGGTATATTAAGCCTTCCTCTCTTGTACAGCACATATAGGCCATTTAAATAGTGTGCATTTTTAAAAAGGCTGCATAATAATTTTTTAATTATGTATTAAGTAATCATAATAGTTAAGATTCTTTAAATGCTTACTATTGCTTCAGCACACATCTATTTTTCTAAATCCTCACAATCAACCTGTGGAAAAAGTAATATTATATCTCTTTTACAGATGAGGATATAGAGCCACGTGGAGATGATGCAATTTGCCCCAAATGAAGCAACTATTAAGTGAAAGAACTGAAATACTCAAAGAGCCCAAAGACACACTAACTGTATAGCACTGCCTCCTACATTGTCAGTGAAATCAATTCTAATTCATTTCAGAACTTTTACAAACTTGACACATTTCCATTTTTCTTCCAAGCACTTCCAAGCAGATACCATACTGTAAGCAACGTCTATACTGGTGCTTTCTTAAAGCTATTTTTAGTTCCTGCTTTTTCTGATGTACTCCAGAAACTCTGCAAAGAAAACCTTCTATTCAAAGGCTTAAAGGAATAAAAAAAGAAATAACACTGCATTCTTTTAAGTGTTCTCTTTACTGAAAGTCACTTGCAAATGCAGCACCCTGCCACAGGTCTACATATTTAACAATAAAGTCCTTTGCACAATTTTTCAATTGCTATGTGATTTTGTGTCAGTCTCTCACTCAGAAGCAGAATGGAGTACCAGAAAATGACACGTCATGTCTAAAACTGCAGATGTGGAAGATGAACGTACACCAGGAAACAGATAAGAGGGAGGGTAGGGTTTACCTTTTAAGTTACCGTAAGTGCAGTTACACCTCCCTGCTTCCCCTGTGAAGTGAAGAACTAGTCTTTTCCAGAAAAGTTCTCTTTCTGAGAACTGTCTTCTTTAAAATATTTGGAGATTCTTTTTTAAGGTTCTTTCACTTTTAAGTCTTTCCCCAACTCTACATCTCATAACAAGTGTTAAAATTATCCAATAGCCTATTGTTACAGAACATACTCTACAAATGCTGAGGTTTCCCAGGGTTTGGATCCCAGAATTCTGCTATCAGATAATCCTAAAGCCTTCGTTCCATAACTGACTCTTCTGCCAATTCCCAGCTGCGGGAAAATTCGGCTTCTCAGACCAGGTAACTTTCTAACTCTGCCTATGAACACTCTACTACCAGAAAAGGAACTCTCAGACAGGAAGCAAACAAAGCCCCTAGTGAGGGTTGCCTCCTTTAAACAATCAAGATGCCATCACCAAGCAAATATTTAAACCTACTGCAAAACTACTGAAGACATCTTACAAACAATATAGCTTCTATAGATGCATACTATTTGCTCTGGAATAGTGATTTCCAATGGAGGGAACAAAGGACCACATGACCCAAGCAATTTTTTAAAACTGCACATAACCGTCCCTCTTCACGTGAGGATTCAGGCAAGCCCGTCTTACAGGTCTAGGTGTAACAGAATGACAGCACCTCTAGGAGTGGGTTGAAAAGCAATGAGGTAGACTTTTAGTGAAAGGGGGTGATGTAATAGGCCCCATTGCACACTTACCTCCCACCACAGGACAATCATCTCAGATCGAGAACAAACACTTTGGGAAACAGAGGTTGTTTATGTTTTTATGGTTTTCTGGTGGAAATAATGCCCTGAGTCATGTGAAGTTGTGGCTGAAAAATTGAACAGGGGACAAGACATTTTCACATTCAGGACACAAGTACTCAGCCCCCAGGTGGCCACCATATCTGCTCTCCCCTTTGCCTGTTCACCCCAAAAGCTGCAGGACTCTCCTGCTTGCAATGACACCCACCACTTCTCACAAATTCCTGCCAAGTTCACGTCAGCAGCTGGTGGTGTCAAAGTCCAACATTTGTACTGCTCTGAAGTCCCTCCATTACTTTATATCCCTTCTATTTTCTCTGTTGTCTTCCTAGCTACACTTGCATTCAGAAGCTGGTTACCGCACTAACATTGCCTCTGTAATCAGTCCAGGATATAGGAAGTAGAGATTCAACTGTAACCAGTCCCAGAATAATTGTCATGCCACTCTAGTTTCCCAACAAAATACTCTGGCATCCCTCATCTCACCCAAAGAACCGCCGCATTACTTAGAGGTTGTAAAAGTAGAGGGCTTTCTATACTGGGAAACACTGTGGCTTGTGGTAGAGTTGTGATTTCAGTTTTTGCAACTAGTTACAGGCAAAAAGACATGCTCTGCAAATTTTCTTCAAGTGTTTGGAATTTAAACTTTTATTAGATACAGAGCCGGCAAACTAACTCTAATCTATGAACATATGGTCATATTACCAAATAATGTTCATGTCTGCCTTACAGACATGTAAGAACTTGAATTACACCTGCATCCTGTAGGCCTTTAGAATTGGATGTGAAGCATCCTGTGAGATAAAAAACCTCCTATCCAGTCACAGAAAACCTTACAGACAACATCACATTAATGTCACTGAATACATTAGTATAGCCCATGTATGGTTAAGTTACATCTCCAATTTCTCAGAGCTGGAAAGATGTCTAGAAAAGCTGGAAAAGCCCAATTACCAAAACAACTCAAAAGTTAAAGCAGACTCCTGCACCTCCCAGAGCGGAGGGCGGAGGGGGCATTGCCCACCACACTGTCCTCCCCCAGGACGTGGCATGTGGGGAAGCAGGCAGGAGTGGGTGGCTGGGACTTGGAGGTGGAGAGGTGAGGAAATAAAGAGTGGAACTTCTCTGGTCCTAGAACAACAGAGCTGTAAAAAGCTCGGCTTCAGTTCAACCTGCTCCCTCTCCCACTTTCCCTCCCAACTACGTGACAAACAGAGCACAGTCAGGCACTTTCTGCCCAGGACGGTGACTACTAGCAGGAAAGGGACCAGGATAAAAGCATGTCCTATAAAAGATCACTCTGATTTTAAAGACTGTGTTATAAACAATGAACATCACTGTCAGAGTGGGACACTTGTGGGGCGCTCAAATAGGGAGAAGGAGGCTGAGGATCCATTTCTAGCACTTCCATGTCTTTTATCACTCCTATTTCTGACCTTTCATTTGCCACTTTTTGTAGCACTGCCGTCACTGGCAGGTAAAGGGGCAGCAATGTGACTTGGCCATTTGGCTGATGGGGTACATTTCCCAGCACTGGAATGAAAAGGCACTGGAAGAGGATCAACTGGAAGATGTGAACCGCGGTCCTGGCCTGTGCCAAACACTAACCAGGTGACCCTGGGTTAGGCTCTTAGCCTCTCTGGCTTCTGGCTGTTTACTTATAACAGAAGGTTTTGTCAATCCACAAATATATCCAATATGAAATGTAATGTGAAAGTCAAACATAATGACATCTCACCTGCTTGCCTCAGGGAACTGTACAAGCACTGAACACTATGTGAATGTAAACACAGTGTTAAGAAAACTGTTGAGGTAAAGCGCTAAACAAAACATGGAGATAAATTTTTATGGATTTACTTGGCTTTCTTTTTTAATTGCAACACTGAATTAATAGTTATTAGCTATACTCCACACCACCACCCCTGCGAATAAATAAAGTAGGTAAGCACTGCCTGGATGCCTGCTATTGCCCGATGCTAAGCAGGGTGAGGGGTATAAAAGAGGCTGAACAAGGGAGTCTTCTCCAGTTACGAGCTAAGTGAGGAGACACATTGGAAACCACCTGGGAATGGTACCAAGTCAGTACTCAAAGCCAAGATTACACGTTACTGATCATAAACAGTGCAGGAATAAAAAGAGGAGCTAGAAGTATTTGGAGTAAATAGGGAAGACTCTATGAAGGGGATGGGACTCCAACTAGCTCTCAGGGCAATTCTAAGCTGTTTTAACTGAGGACTGGATAGGA
>NC_045709.1:62526839-62653314 GCF_009834535.1 Camelus ferus
TACCACAAAAGTGTGCTTAGGGAATTCAGTGAGTCAATGCATGGAAGTCACACAATCTGGTCCTCAGGGAATGTTAGTTATCTTCATTATGCACCATCGATAAAATTGGCTGCACAGACTTGGCCAGGTATCAAAGCTACAGGCAGAAGAATTTGACAATGTGTCACTGTCTGGATCATAATCACAATTTTACACAGTAAAGCAAGCTACCTGGGACCACCCAGCTGTCAGCCCACCCGACTCCCCACCCCAAGAACCCTCAACTTATGTGATTTGCTTGCTAACCCTACTTTTTGGAGAAAGTTGGCAAATCACACACAGTCAATGACTGCTAGGTTATGTCCATTCCCATTCACTCAAATTGCCCCACGTTCAGTATCCACTGTGCTGCAAAACATAGACTAATGTTCAGAAATATGACAGCAAGGCCTTTCCCATTCCACAGTCAGAGAAGTATGAATCTGTCATGTTTAATATGCCATATGACACTAAGCAAGGCAGGAAAACAGGCTCCTGTGCTTTAAGAAAGTTTTTAGCAATGACGTTTGAAACTAAAAGTGTTTTTGTTTGACCTTCAGCTAACCAGAATATTCAATTGACTCCTATTACCCATTACTCAGGTGTCCTGGTTTGATTGTATTAGGCACTTTTTCCTCATCTCCCCAGCATGACTTTGCTCCATCAGCACAGATGGAGTGTCTCCAAGGCTGCTCCGTGTGCATGGGCGTGTGTATGCACACATTTGCACCCACTGATTGGTGCCACTGATTCATATCCAGGAGTTGTTCTGTCTTATAACTCAAGCATTGCTTTATTATATCCTAGAAAACTGCTTTTAGATCATTGATTGAACTATAGACCATCCTCTTGCCCACATTAGGAAGTGACATCTTCTAAGACACAGGTCCTGTGTGCTTGTATATATGTATAAGTAAGAATTAAATATGTATGTCATCCCCTCACATGTTTAGTTTGTGCCTTCCCAATTGAATGTGCTCAGTAAAGGCTAATTTCCCATAACAAGAGAACTTTTAGGAAGTAAGAAGAAGGAATTAGCCACCAGGGAGAAGACAGGACATCAAGCAGGAGTTTGGTATAAAATCATTTATTCTAAAGCTGCTCTGGCTCAATAAATAAGTGGAATTGACATTGCTGTATCATGCCAGAGCATCTGCTATTGAAGATTGATTTTAATTTACTTTGATATAAGTGGAAAATTGTGTTGGAAGAGCATGGGAAATAAAGCACACTGCATCTGTCTGTACTCCTGAAGTATGTCTCAGAGCTGCTCAATTTTGAGGAAAAGTATCTTGTCTGGAGACAATAGAATTATTTTCATTGTTGGAATTTTTATAGCTTCCAGAAGCACATCTGCAGGTGATTCTATAAAAGTCTAGAGTTGACTTAAATAGCAGGAAATTTTAGCCTATTGAAATCAGGAGAAGTTTAATAGTTTTGCCTACCACCACCACCACCACCAACACCAGCACCACCAGGCAAGCACATGTACCCACAGAGAGATTTCACATCAGAGGGAATGACAAATCTTGTTCTGTTACTGAGGCCAAACTTGTTCTGCTCACTGCACAACAGTGATAAATAAACAAATCAGGAGACAAGGTTTTGGGGCAAGTAATAGTAACTTTATTCAGAAAGCTGGCAGACCAAGAAGATGGGGAACTAATGTCCTGGAGAATCATCTTGCCCAAGTCAGAATTCAGGCTCCTTTTAAACTAAAAAGGGGAGGGGGTGTGGTTGGTTGTGCAAACTTCTTGCTGCAGGCATTCTTTGTTCTTGCAGTCATCCATGTGGGTCAGGCTATGGTGTCCCTGTAAACCTCCAACAAAACAAAGGTTATTCTCTATTTTGCAACTTGCCATCTCTGCATAAGTGCAGAAGTGCTAACATCCTTAAAGGTCAGAGCCCCGAGAATAGGCTTTCCTGTAGGTTTTAGGCTAAAGGCAACGTTGTTTTACAAAAGGTACAGAGCCAGCAAGATTAAGCCTGGAAAACAGGGCACAGTGCTTCAAACTAAAGGAACAGATCCAATATGGCGTCAGATTTGTTCTCGATTACAGTTTTAGTTAGGGGAAATTTGCAGTAGAAAATCCCCTCAGTTGTTTTTCTTTCTTTGCTCAGATATTGTTTGTTGGCTTGTGGTCTCATGGTGTCTAAACCGTATGTTCAGATGAATACTATTAAAATCATATGGTGCAGAAAACATATATGTTCTGCTTCAAAAAATGACTGAAACATTTAGCTTTGTTTATTCCCATAGAATTTGGATTGAATCTATTCTCGACTTTCTCCTTCCTTCAAACCAGTTTTTACTGGAGGATTTAATGCCCAAATTAAAGAATTTTGGAGAACACTCATGTAATTCATAAGAGCTTCACATCCGAATTTAAGACTGACCCATATTTATACTTTTAATCAAGGAACATAATCAACTTTGTTAGTCAATCATTTATGACGTTTTTAACTTTGTCCATGTAATCTTTTGGAAGTTGAGAGGCTTAGACACTTGATCTAACAAAACAGGTATCATTGCTTGACTCTGTGAATGAAAGAATCCCAGTATAGTATCCTGCAAGTACATTTTATTAAAAATAATAAATAATTCTTTCTCTCTAATAAAGCAACAGACAGAAGCACATACTAAGTGTTTAAAATAAATCATGGGATATTTGGGATAACATCCAAACAAGTCAAAATAGTATAGGAAAAAAGTATGAACTTGAAGGAAAATACATATTGTGCAATTAATATCCTATTTTTAAGAAGCAAATGATAAAAAAAACAATTTTTAAATCATTTATCTACAAAGGAGTTATATAAAGCCAACTTATTTTCATAAGTGTTACATAAACAAAAGGGTTATCTAAATCTACATTATTAAAGATTAAATTATACCAAATAGATCTCCAAGGTTGATTGATTTTCATGATATTTATAATTTTTGAAAATATAACTTACATTTAACATATCCAAGCAGCTCTTTAGTTATCCACAGTACTCTACTCTGCAGTTATTCTTACTGTACTTAAAAAACGTAAAATGCAAGGTTCAGGCCCTTGCTTTTGAAATGCCACTGGACTTCTGGATATTCCCTTAGGTTAAAGAGCAAAAACAAAGTAACTATTCTACTTTAAAGCAGTTGCTCAAACACTTTAAGACATTCACTATCTATATCCAGTTACAGGAAAGAATTAAGGTTTCTGAACCTTAAAAATAAGAAATCTAATGCTGAAAATGAAATTCTGTCATGTCTGCTGACCATAATTATAAAGGCTCTAAATTAATGCTCCCTTTATTGATTTCCTACCAGCATAGGCCAGGATCACAGCTTTCACATTCCCCTTATGCTAGATGAACGAACGCCTCTCCACATGCTCAATTCTGAGATTTAAGTGTGTGTGAAAGCCGTCAATCACCTAGCTTGTTGGGAACACACAGTTTCTTTTCAGTGGGAAACTACACTACATACATATATTTGGGGAGGTACAAGCTCCAACTCGGTTTTACAGAGAAATCTTCATGAACTTCAAACTGGCACTAAGAAACATACTGAGAAATCACAGAAAGTGATTCTATGGCTCCTCATTAACTTTATGCTACATTAATGAACGCGTCTCCACATGCTCAATTCTGAGAGTTGAATGTGCGTTTAATCGGTCAATCACCTATCTTGTTGGGAACACACAGTTTCTTTACAGTGGGGAATGAAACTACATACATATATATGGGTAGGTAGTAGCTCCAACACGGTTTTACAGTGAAAACTGCATGAAATTAAAACCGGCACTAGGAAACATACTTAGAAATCAGAGTAAGGGTTTCTAATGCTAACCAATCCTTTAAGCTAGATGAGTGAACACCTCTAAACATACATAATTCTGAGAGTTGAATGTGTATGAAAGCCATCAATCAACTAGCTTGCTGGAAAAATACACTACACACATATATATGGTGAGATATTAGCTAAAACCCGGATATACATTGAAAACTGCATGAACAGAAAACCTGCACTAGGAAACATACTGAGAAATAACAGAAAGTGTTACTACTGCTAACCATGCCATTTATGCCAGATGAATGAACGACTCTACATATGCCTAGTTCGGAGACTTGAATCTGTGTGAAAGACGTCAATCACTTAGCTTGTCGGGAACACAGTTTCTTTTAAGGGGAGAAATACGCAACATACACATACATGCGGAGATATTAGCTCCAAATCGGTTTTACAGTGAAAACTGCATGAACTGAAAACCCGCACTAGGAAACATACTGAGAAATCACAGTAAGTGTTTCTACTGCTACCTATTCCATTTATGCTACATGAACGAAAGCCTCTACACATGTTCATTTCGGAGGGTTGAATGTGTGTGAAATCATCTATCACTAATCTTGCAGGGAACACACACTTTCTTTTGAGAGGGGAACTACTCTACATAGATATATATGGGGAGGTAATAGCTCCTACTCGGTTTTACAGTTAAAACTGCATGAACATAAAACCGGCACTAGGAAACATCCTGAGAAACCACAGTAAGTGTTTCTAGAGATATTTATTCTATTTATGCTACATGAACAAAGTCTCCCCAAATGCTCAATTCTGAAGGTTAAGTGTGTGTGAAAGCCGTCTATCACCTAGCTTGTTGGGAACACAGTTTCTATTAAGTGGAAAACTACACTACATACATATATATGGGGGGTACAAGCTCCAACTCGATTTTACAGTGAAAATTGCATGAACTTCAAGCCGGCACTATGAACAATACTGAGAAACCAAATTAAGTGTTTCTTCGGCAACACATTCCCTTTAAGATAGATGAATGAACGCCTCTCCAAATGCTAAATTCTTAGAGTTAACAGTGTGTGAAAGTGGTCAATCACCTAGCTTGTTGGGAACACACACTTTCTTTTCAGGGGGAAACTACAACACATACATATATAGGGGGAGGCAAAGATTGAACTCTGTTTTACAGTGAAAACTGCATGAACTTCAAACCGGCAATAGGAAACATTCTGAGAAACCAGAGTAATTGTTTCTACTGCAACCCAATCCCTTTGTGCTAGATGAACGATCATCTCTCCACATGCTCAATTCTGAGAGCTAAGTGTGTGTGAAAGCCGACAATCACCTAGCTTGTTGGGAACAGTTTCTTTTCAGTGGGAAACTACACTACATACATATATACGGGGACGTACAAGCTCCAACTCGGTTTTACAATGAAAACTGTATAAACATCAAAACGGCACAAGGAAACTTACTGAGAAACAAGAGTAAGTGTTTCTACTTCAAACCATTCCGTTTCTGCTATATGAATGATCGTCTCTCCACATGCTCAATTATCAGGATTAAGTGTGGGTGAAAGCGATCAATCACCTGTCTTGTTGGGAACACACAGTTTCTTTTCAGTGGGAAACAATACTACAAAGTATATATGGGTAGGTAATAGCTTCAACTCGAATTTACAGTGAAATCTGCATGAACTTCAAGACTTCACTAGGAAACATACTGAGAAACCAGAGTAATAATTCTAGTGCTACCTATTCTATTTAAGCTATTTGAACGAACGTCTCACCTCATGTTAAATTTTGAGTGTTAAGAGCGTGTGAAAGTTCTCAATCACCTATCTTGTTGGGACACCAAATTTCTTTTCATTGGGAAAATAATCTACATAGATTTATATGTGGAGGTACGAGCTCCAACTCGGTTTTACAGTGAAAACTTCATGAAATTCAAACCGGCACTAGGAAACATACTGAGAAACCAGAGTAAGAGATTCAAAAGCAAACCATTCCCTCTATGCTATAAGAACAAGTGTCTATCCACGTGCTCAGTTCTGTGAGTTTAGTGTGTGTGAAATCAGTCAGTCACTTAGCTTTTTGGGAACACACAATTTTGTTTACTGGGGAAGTACACTATCTACATATATATGAGGAGGTACTAGCTCCAACTCTGTTTTACAGTGAAAACTGCATGAACTTCAAACCGGCAGTAGGAAACATACTGAGAAACCAGAGTAAGTACGCAGATCCAAATTCCGACCCCTTCCCTGGTGGGTGTACTTACAGTGAGGGTGTCGCCGTGCAGTTTGTCTGCATCCAACATATAAAAATGAAAGGGACTCCAGTTTTCAACATCACAGTCCCTCTGAAACAACTGGTGTTCAATTGGCGTTTGTCGGCAGCAAAACTCGATTTTCTCCCCTGCACGTGGAGATGAACACACAGAAAAGACTGTTGATCCCAGCTGCGAGTGTAGCTAAGTGTTCCTAAGCAAACTGGCTCCATCATCCTCCTGATGAGCAGAGGAGTGTGTGAGCCGTGGGGCTTTGCTGACTAACGGCCAGGCAAGGAGGGCGTTTCCTTACATTGGGAAGAAAAAGGCGGGAGCAGCACTCGCTGGAAATAAATTCTAATTAAAATTTCAGGTGCGGTTCCTGCAGCGGAATCCACTCCAATAGATGAGGCTCTCTCTGTGCTGTGCAGTCATGTGAGCTAGGCTCATTAATATACCTGAGTGTTTGGTTTAGCAAGTGATTCATGCCTGTTTTCTTGAAATTACATGAGGGTGGAAAACCTTCTAAACATGTTCATTTATTTGCTGTGGAATTTGTTTAATCCTCTTAGGAGCATTTAGAATGACAACCTTCTTAAATTAGCATCTTTGTCCGAGAGATCTTTCCAGTCACATGCGCCGAACCCTAGGACAAACAAGAAGAAAATCAAAACCGTTTCAGCTGCACAGCACCGCAGAATGTGTCCACTTTGAGAATCAAGGATTTTTTCTCCACACACTTTTCCTCCTCTGCCCAAATTAATCAGCCTCTGCTGCTCTTGTATAAGAGTATCATATGACTCATCTTCTCTGCCTGTAAAATGGAAATGGGAAATACTTCTACACAATAATATGTCATATAACTAACCCACAAAATTATATATATTAAAAAAAATGCCAGAGCTTTATGCTGTCCAGGGATATGAATCATTTATTTAAAGTATCAATTGTTACTAGAATAGATTTCAAAATGTAACACGTCCTCAGAAAAATTCAACTACTATTCAATAAAAATATCATAGAAAATTTCACAAAAGAATTTGAAGGAAAATAAATTTTAACTGAATCATATTCTAGGCACACTGAATAAATTCTACTTAGAGAAACTCCTACATTTTTTTAAAATAAATGACTTATAAAAATAAACCCATCATTAATCAGTAAACCTTCATTCCTTATTTTTAAAATTCTGAAGGCATGCTATTTTTCTTAAATCAAATGAGGAGTTATTCACAAGCCAATGGACAACAGAATTACCTAAGAAGACATTATACAGCAGCAAGAGCAACTAGCACTTTGCCAAGCATTCTGCCTGAGAGTCACTCGTACCAGCTCATTTTGACCTGACCGCTTGGAGGTGAGCTCCATCAGCCCACTTAACACATGAAGAAACTAAGGCTCTGAGTGGTCATGTTTCCAGTACTTGGTGGAGCCAGGATCCCAACCCGGATCTCTGTCTATACAGCCTGTGCATTTACCAGATCACACTTACATTTCTCACTCTTCAAACGCACTCAGTCCCCGAGGTAACACACCTTCCTTGCGTTTCTGAGAGTTTTAGGAAGTACTAAATTACAAGGACTAATCAGACATTTGTGTGGGCTAATTTTTTTATTTTCTGATTTTCCTGAACAAGTTCAGGCTGAATTCATACTACTTACAAGGAGAAGGTCTGAGGCAGAGGAGAGAGGGGAAGATAAGCCAGTCATAAACAATTTCAAAAGATCCACTTAATCAAGGAAGCAAAATATTAAACAACTTCAGCAACACGCTTGTCAATAAACCTTGGTGTCTCTGTCTCAACCTGAAGGAGGGTAAGCCCTCCAGCCCATCTGCCTTCCAGCCACTTACCCTGGGTGATCTTGGTTCCCTCACCTGTGACACGTGTGTTCTCCAGGGAATCTTTGTAGAGATTAAATGATAAAACTATATGCAAAGGGGCTACTTCTTTGCAAGACAGTAGGCACTAAACAGATAATAAAATTATTTTATTTCATGAAAATGGGAGGTCAGTCTCCCAATTAAACTTTCCTGATAGAATCCCAACAAGGACTTTAATTTATCTGCCAGAAATTGTAAAATCACATTTCTTTTTTAAAGGCTGTATCTATTCTCCCTAGTTTTTACCAATCCTGGTTGTTATCCTGAAAAATCTATTCCCAGAACTTGGCATCCATCTCCCATATTTAAATCCTTTAAGTTTGAAATTATGATGAAGCTTGGGCACATAAAGATTCATACCATAATTCACAGAATAAACATTGACCTCAGGAACAGGGCCACCTCAAGACCCCATGTGCTCAGGACAGGATCCAAATTTTATAAAATCAGATGCATGTTTGAACAGAAAGAAAATTGAATGTGATCAAGGAGGCTGATATAGAGCACTGGACAGCTCACAAGATGACTCCTTCACCCCCTCGTCTGACTAAGTCATCTAAAACAGTTATCAGTTGATCTCTAACTAAAACTAGAACATGGGTATGGTTGGAAAGTAATATTTTTTTCCTACAATATATACATATTGTCAAATAAAAATTGGCACTTTCCATCTGCCTTTGATTTGATTAACTCATGAGCCACTGCAGCTGCTGGCCTTCAACACCCTCTGAAAGTAGCTCAAGGTGGAGATCAGAAATGAGATGCTCTGTGCTCTGGGAAAATGGGCAGAAAATCCTTCAGTTAGTTAGACATTTTCAGGAAATTTTATGACCCCAAATTCTTGCATCTCCTCCTATTTAGAAAAGCACTAAAATCATTAACAGAAACTCCTGTTCCTCGACAAGTAACAGCCTCTGCCTAAACGTTTACTGGACGGCACGTCCCCCTTCACTGAAATTACATATAATGCTGAGCTCCCCACCCTCTTCAGAGCAGTTCCTCTGAGCTGTCTGAGATGCTGTCTCCTGGGTTGTGGTCCTCATTTTGCCCCAGATAAAACTTAACCCCCCAACTCTCACGTTGTGTGGTTTATCGACAGCACCACAAAAATTAAGCTTACATAATTGAACTCATAGTAAACATTCAGTATCAAACATTTCTTGACTTAAATTCCTTTTTAAAAGTAAATAATTATTACATTTCTTAAATATAGCATCTTTAAGTATAGATTAACAGATATTTGTGAATCTTAGGAAAATATATTCTAGACACATTTTTAGCTAATTAAAAAAAGCTATCTGTGGAGATTTAGAATTTCAAAAGTGGAGGAGAATAGTATTGTAACTCAAGTTCTTGTTTTAAATGAAGAGATACTGAGGCCTCAAAAGAGATATCAATTTGCCTGATTTTATACACTGTCCTTTAACAGAAAGCCTAGAACTAAGATCCTGGTCTTTGAGAAACCAAGACTTGCTCTGCTGGTGCAGGGCTGAACCTGATGAAAATGGGTGGTGAGAAAGAACCAGAATGCGGGGGCTGGGCGAGGCAGCGGAGGAAAGGAGGGTCTCACCTGGTCGTGGGTGAGAAATAGGATCCCACAGTGCTGGTGTGATGGGCACCACTCAAGTGCCTGAAAACTACTATTTAGCACACCTGCCACCAAAACACTGTTTAACTAGAAAGCTGACCAGGAGGCTTTCTCAGTGACACAACGAGCTATTTTCACATTAACTCTAAACTACAGGAAGAGAAAGAATAGAAAGCTGATATTAATTATTAAAAATTTACACCAAGAACCAAGGAATTTCCAGGAGAAATATAAAAACTTGTTGGAAGTTTCATTATGTGAACTTACTGCCAATTCAGTTGTCTTAAAATTTGTGCTAAAAATTATATTGTCCTTTGCTGTTCCAAATCACATTTGAAAAAAATAATAAGTTTCTTACAGGTGTTCCTGGAGTTTTATTCTATTTTCTAACACCAAATCTCAGACATTTAAAGAAATGGGGTGTTGGCATTTCGTCCACTGTCCTCTAGGCAATTCATAGTTCCTTCAAAAAACAAGGGGGAAATCACACAGAAAAGCATTTGAGCATCAGGCTGCTTACATTTCCCTTGGAAGTATTGGAAAATAACGTGGAAATGAACAGTAAGACAGAAACCTAGTGGGAGACTCACTGGCTAGAAGGTGAGAACAATTGTGTTCTACAACGTGCTGTGGTAGCCACTAGTTTAAATGAACCGAGCAATTTTTCCATCATACACGCACCTCTACATGAAAATCTCAACCATTACCAACCGCTCAGTGCAGCCTGAAGCAATGGACGGACTGCAGAGGCCCCCGGTGGCTCATCGTGGTGTCTTACACCATGTGCAGGATGAGCGGTGCCTCCCAGCCCCCTCCCTCCCCTCCCCTCGAGGGGGACGGCTGGTCTTGAGCTGAGCTTACCTCATAGCAAGCTGTCTCTCAGCCCTCTGACTAAAGAAAGATAAAAGCAGGAAAGCTACCTGGGACTTCACAGAACCATCCCAAAAGGGAAATGAAGCACCTTTCTTCCCTACTCTCTGCTGCCTGGAATGTGGACCTGATGGTTGAACCTCAGGCAGCCACTTTGGGCCATCAGGTTGATGGGCTGAAGATAACAGGCATCTGGTTCTTTGACCCTGGGACCATCATGCAAACCGGCCCTGGGGTACCGATCGCTTGACTTCTTTATGTAAGAGGGAAATACAATTTTAGCATATTTAAGCCACTGCTGTTATCTGGGGAACTAGGTGTTGTACATTGCCATGGTAAGTCCTAATAATATAGTTAAAGATTCACCAAAAACTATTTACCAAATAGTTAATAAATGATAAAGAGATCTTGATTTTTGTTTTAATGCTATGAAATGTAAATCAAGTTTCAGCATATGCCAGTAAAACAAGACACTGTGGAGAAAAAGCAAAACTGAGTTTGTAGGACAGAGACCCAATGCATCCTCCTCACCAAGGCACAGGACAGCCGTGACTCTATGTGCCAAGGCTGGAGTCACATGGGCTCCCTGTGTTCCTTGCCTTGGGTTGTGTTTTTTTGCAGCCTTGGGAAAAATTTATAAGGCTGCTTGTCAAATCATTTCAGGAGCAGCTTCCATCATGTAGAACCCCTGTCTCTTCCTTTCTTCTGCCTCCTGGAATGTTCTGACACAATTAATCAGTCCAGCCTTCTAAACTGAGGAAATGGAGCTCAATCAATCTGCTTTTAGACAGAGTTAAGAAATAGACATTAAAAAGCATAACTAGGAAATCTTATCTTCCAGAGGTCATTGCACACATGAAATAGGAGAAAATCTGTGAATCACTCTGTAAACACTAAGTACAATACAAACAATATTAGTACAGATTCTATGTTACATTCATCAATAAAGGAAAACAGAACACTTTCCTACCAGAAGGAGAAGGTGATTTGCAATTTTCTGTCACTTTAATTCTTCAAAACTTTCTATAAAATTGATGTCTTTTAAAATCAATGCACATTAGGGACTAATTTTAATTCCTTCATCTCCACCTGTTTAACAGATATCAATAGTGATACTATTTCTAGATATTTTATTTAGGAAAGCCTTTGGTATACATGAGGCACAGAGCATGACAAATTGTCAGTATCACTCAGGATATGAAACCCATGTTTGATACCCGAACTTGAAGACATGAAGAAGATGCCTGACATGTCCCAATGACCTTTCAAGCTATTCTTTTTCAAACACTTGTTTCTCCTTGGTCCAGAACAGACATGCATTTGTTGATGTGAGATTCTTTAAGTGAAAAGGTCAACCCATCATTACCACTTTAGAGACTGAAATCTTACCCTCTTCATCCATGTGGACATAGCATCCTTACTGATTCCTAACATGAAAAATGACCACCAATGACATCTCAGGATGCTCCAATGCAAAGGTTCTCTGCTGCAGTGAGGAGGAAAGAGCCATGTGCTTAAAGATGAACTTACTGTCTGTAACTCACTTGGCAAGACACTGCAATTCATCTAAGCTAAAACTTAAAAGTGAAAACAGAGACAACATCCATGGCAAAGGGCATTCGGAGGCTAATTCCTTGGCCCCACTTCATCCCTTCTCAAGAGCTGTGGGCAATACCTTGAGGAAGGCAGCAACATGGTACCCAACTCATCAAAAAGCTGTGCCTCCTAATAATTGACAGTAAAGCAAGTGTCATCTGGCTCAACAGATCTCCCTGTGTCTCTACAGTATACATCTACTTTTTCTTTATTTTCTCAGTTGTTGGACACTCCTTTTTTGAATATTCCCCTCCCTGCAGTAGAAGTTCTTAGTTTCCCAATCACAATGCAGTCTTGATGGGGGGATACAGCTGACAAAACATAGAACATTATTTATTCCTTGATATATTTTTGGCACATGGACTAAAAATCTTTGGGTCAGTTGGACATCAAGATCATATCTAATTTACACAATTGTCAACTGTCATTTTACTACCAGCTCCTGAAACAGCCACATGGTCACTAGGTTTTTTTTTTCCATCCCTTGACCCATGGATTCAATGATTTCTCTCCAGACACAATAGCTTTTTGAAAAGAAGTCTGTTTCACCTTTTGCTTTTAAACTAAATTTCAGTGCTTGACCCTGACTTCACTCTAACATTCACAAAAAGCTATCTAAGGACAACCACATTTGACATCATCTCTAGATGTCTTGAATACACTGCTGAGCTGATTCTTCCAGATCATTAAAATATATATGCACATTATGGTGTGGTCCTCTTCAATTTGTGGTGTTTTCAGTAATCATTACCTCTTTGGATACTTTATTACACATTTACCATTTCTTTATCCAATTCAGTTACATTAATATGTAAGATTTCAAAAGAACTGATTTCTCAAATTGATGATATTTAACATCTATGGCCTTTTTTTAATCAAGTAATTCTATAAGGCTGTCAAGGACAGCAGTGAAGTTTGAGTGTGGTGATTGCTGCTTCAGAGTCTCCTGTCCTGCCCCATGATCTTGCAGGTGTTTATGCGTCCTTGTCAATGTTATCACATCAGTGTATTAGGAGCTGAAATTAAACTACCTGGAGGCTAATTTTTCTTTTTAAAAACAATAAACTCAATTTCCCCTACTAATTTTTTATTATTTCTCATACTGAGGCTCACCACTTTTCCTAATATATATATTGGTGTGGGTTGGGGATACACAGCCATGAAAGCCTGAAGATAGCACCAACTCTATAAAAGTAACCAGAGGTGGCCGTGGATGTTCTGTGACTTCAGCCACTGAGCATAAGCACCTGCTGTCTGCCTCCATTGCTTACAGTCCTGAAGGTCATTGCATCTTGTAAAATTCTACAACATTATAGTTCATATTTTTTAAAAGGTATAAAATTGTGAAAGTTGTCTGTGTAAAATAGGGGGTACTTGCCTTTGCTCACTGCAGGCTAAACTAACTCCAGAAGAACACACACACACACACACACACGCAGTTCTGAGTGGTCCCATGGAAAAGTTTGAAAGACTTTGGGACAGTGGTGGCACCCAAACCTTTGGAATTTTGAGCTCTATGAAAGTATCACTTATTCAGAAATTAAGCATTATTATTCTAAACCAAGAGAATCAGAATCCCCCACAAGATGCTTACCAGAATATTTTTAAAGAAACTATCTTCCCTACAATCCAATGATAATTCAAATATCCATGGAAAGAAAATAGATCAGTAATATCAAGCAACAATTTCTACAATAATGCTGATTAGCTTTTAGCCCCAACCAAAGTACATAGAAATAAGACACCTGGAAATAAAGAGATGGAAGAGAGGTTTTAAAAAGCAAGAATATAAAAGAAGTAGTGGCCCTATGGAAACCTGCTCATTTTCTTTGAAATAATTACGTGGTTAAAGGAACTCACTTGTGAGGATCTGGAAATGCACCGAGAGGAAATCTAGCAGAGGAAAGAAGCAGGAGCAAGCCTCACTTTTCTCCGAGGCTGATCCTAAATGAAAAAAGTTTCCTTGGCTTCCAGAATACACAACCTGCATGGTTCCCTTAGCAGAAGAGTGAGGAGGAGAGAAAACCGAATGTGTGTGGAAGCCATCCTTCACCAAGCCTGTTGGAAACAGAATTTTGGTCTTAGGGGCGCTGCCTGACTGATATATATAACTGCAGGAACAAGCTCTAACTAGGTTTTTGAGTGAAAAATGCTTTTAGCTTTAAACCTACTCTAGGAAACATGCTGAGAAATCATGGTAAGTGCTTGAGATGTAGCCTTGCTGTTTAGGTTAGATAAAGGAAATCTTCTCCACATGTTCCATTATTTGAAAGGAATGTGTATGTAAGCCATCATTTACCAACTTGTTGGGAACACAGAGTTTCTGTTTTGGGGTCACTAAATTACCTATATATATAAGGGGAGGCAGTCGCTCCAACACGGTTTTTGAGTGCAAGCTGCCTTTACCATGCAACCAATCTAGGAAACATGCTAAGAAACCAGGTTAAGTGCTATTAGTTGTACACTTGCTTTTTAGGTTAGATGAGTGAACACTTCTATGCATGTTTCATTCTGGAAACCGAATGTGTGTAGAAGCCGTCCTTCACCTACCTTGTTGAGAACATAGAGTTTCTGTTAGGGGCACAGCTTTACCTGTATATGTAAAGGGATGCTTTCACTGTAACTCAGTTTTCCAGCTCAAAATGCCTTTATGGTGCAACCAGCTCTAGGACACATGCTGAGAAATCAGAGTAAGTGTTTCTACATGTACTTAGCTGAATGAAAGCTTCTACACATGTTCTATTATGTGAAATGAATGTGTGTGGAAGCCGTCCTTCACCTACCTTGTTGGGAACACAGAGTTTCTGTGTTACAGGTACTGCCCTAGCTATATACATAAGGGGAGGGACTCGATGCAACTTGGTTTTCCAGCGCAAACTGCCTTTACTGTGTAACAGACTCTAGGAAACATGTCGAGAAATCAGAGTAAGTGTTCTAAATGTAATTTTGCTCATTATGTTAGCTGAATGAACGTGTCTGCAGATTTTCCATTCTGGGAAACGAATGTGTGTGGAAGCCGTCCTTCACCTACCTTTTGGGAACAAAAAGTTTCTATGTTAGGGGCACTGCTGAACATATAAAGATAAGGGGAGGCACTCGATTCAACTCAGTTTTCCATTGCAAACTGCCTATAACATGCAACCAGCTCTAGGAAACATTCTGTGAAATCAGGGTAAGTGCTACTTGTTGTACCCTTGCTCTTTAAGTTAGTTGAGTAAATGCTTCTCCACGTATTTCATTTTGGGAACCAAATGTGATTGGAAGTGGTCCTTCACCTACCTTGCTGGGAACATAATTTCTGTGTTAGGGGCACTACCCTTCCTATATATATAAAGGGAGGCACTCACTCCAACTCAGTTTTCCAGTGCAAACTGCCTTTACCATGCAACCAGATCTATGAAACATGCTGAGAAATCAGGGTAAGTATTTCCAAAAGTAACTTTGCTCTTTAGGTTAGCTGAATGAAAGCTTCTACACATGTTTCATTCTGGGAGCCAAATGTGTGTGGAAGCAGTCCTTCACGTACTTTATTGGGAACACAGAGTTTCTGTGTTAGGGTCATTGCCCTACCTACATATATAAGGGGAGGCACTCCCTCCAACTTGGTTTTCCAGTGCAAACAGCCTTTACCATGCAATCAAGTGTAGGAAACTTGCTGAAAACTCAGGATAAGTGCTTCTAGATCAACCCTTGCTTCTTAGGTTAGCAGAATGACTGCTTCTCCACATGGTCCATTCTGGGAACTGAAAGTGCATGGAAGCTTTCCTTCAACTACCTTGTAGGGATGACATAGTTTCTGTGTAATGAGCACTGTGCTACTTATGTATAAAAGTGGAGACACTCCCTCCAACTTGGTTTTCCAACACAATCTGCCTTATCGTGCAATCAGATCTAAGAAACATGCTCAGAAATCAGGGTAAGTGCTTCTAGATATACCGTTGCTTTTTAGGTTAGCTGAAAGAATGCTGCTTCACATGGTCCATTCTGGGAACCAAATGTGTGTGAAAGCTGCCCTTCACATACCGTATTGGGAACACAGGGTTTCTGTGTTAAGGGTACTTCCCTACCTCTATATATAAGGGGAGGCACACACTTGTACTCTGATTTCCAGCGCAAACTGCCTTTACAATGCAACTGGCTGTAGGAAACATGCTGAGAAAACAGAGTAAGTGCTTTCAGATGTTCCCTTGCTCTTTATGTTAGCTAAATAAATGCTGTTTGACATGTACATTTATGGGAACCAAAAGAATGTGGAAGCCTTCCATGACCTACCTTTTTAGCATCACAGAGTTTCTGTGTAATGAGCACTGCACTACCTATATATATAAGGGGAGGCACTTGCTCCAACTAGGTTTTACAGTGCAAACAGCCTTTACCAAGCAACCGAGTCAAGTAAACATCATGAAAACTCAGGGTAAGTGCTTCTGGCCTAGGCCAAAATTTCTGGCCTAGATTAACTACGATACTAACATATCTATGGGGAGGCACTCGGTCCAACCCATTTTCCACTGAAATCTGCTTTTACTTGGAAACAAGCTCTAGGAAACATGCTGAGAAATCACAGTAAGTGTTTCAAGAATTTCCTATGCCTTTTATGCTGGATGAATGAACGCCTCTCCATATGCTTACTTTTATGATCTGAATGCCTGTGGAAGCTGCCCTTCACCTAGCTTGTTGGGAACCCAGAGTTTATGCCTTAGGGAAACTACGTTACTTACACATCTATGGGGAGGCACTGGCTCCAACATGGTATTACAGGGCAAATCGACTTTCCTTTAAACTGGCTCTGGAAACATGCTGAGAGTCAGAGTTTAATGTTTCTATATGTTCATCTGCCCTTTATGCTGGATGAATGAACGCCTCTCCACATGCTCACTTCTTAGATCTCAATGTGTGTGGAAGCCGTCCTTCAGCTAGCTTGTTGGGAACCCAGAGTTTCTGGCCTAGGGGAATTGCACTACTTACATATCTATGGGGAGACACACACTCCAACCCTGTTTTCCACTGAAACCCACTTTTACTTGAAAACGGCTTTAAGAAATATGCTGAGATATCACAGTAAATGTTTCTAGATGTCCCTCTGCCTTTTATGCTGGATAAATGATCGCCTCTCCACAAGCTCACTTTTAAGTTCTGAAAGTGTGTTGACTGTCCTTCACCTAACTTGTTGGGAACTCAGAGTTTCTGGTCTAGGGAAACTACACTACTCACATATCTATGTGGAGACATTTGCTACAACCCAGTTTTCCACTGCAAGCCTCTTTTACTTGGAAGCCTGTTCTAGGAGTAATGCTGAGAAATCAGAACAAAAGTTTCTAGATGCCCCTCTGCTTTTTATGCTAGTTGACTGAATGCCTCTCCACATGCTCATTTCTGAGATCTGAATGTCAGTGGAAGCCACCCTGCACCTAGGTTGTTGGGAACCCAGAGTTTCTGTCTTAGGGAACCTACGCTACTTACATATCGATGTGGAGGCATTCGCTCCAACTCAGTTTTGCAGTACAAATCAACTTTCCTTTTAAACCAGCTCTAGGAAACATGCTGAGAAATCAGAGTTTAATGTTTCTATATGTCCCTCTGCCCTTGATGCTGGATGAATGAACGCCTCTCCACATGCTCACTTCTGAGATCTCAGTGTGTGTGAAGCCGTCCTTTAGCTAGCTTGTTGGGAACCCAGAGTTTCTGGCCTAGGGGAACTGTGCTACTTACATATCTATGGGGAGGCACTGGCTCCAACCCAATTTTTCACTGCAAACTGCTTTTACTGGAACCAGACTTAAGAAACCTGCTGAGAAATCACAGTAAGTGTTTCTTGATGTCCCTCTGCCTTTTATGCTGGAGGAATGAATGCCTCTCCAATTCTCACTTCTGAGTTCTGTATGTGTGTGGGAGCCATCCTTCAACTACCTTGTTGGGAACTTAGAGTTTCTATCCTAGGAGAACTACGCTACTTACATATCAATATGGAGGCACTCGCTCCAACCCTGTTTTCCACTGCAAACTGCTTTTACTTAAAATCAGCTTTAAGAAATATGCTGAGATATCACAGTAAATGTTTCTAGATGTCCCTCTGCCTTTTATGCTGGATGAATGATCGCCTCTCCACATGCTCACTTTTAGTATCTTAAAAGGTGTTGAAGCCATCCTTCACCTAACTTGTTGGGAACCCAGATTTTCTAGCCTAGGGAAACCTTGCTTCTTACATATCTATGTGGAGACATTCACTACAACCCGTTTTTCCACTGCAAGTCTCTTTTACTTGGAAACCTGCTCTAGGAGAAATGATGAGAAGTCAGAGTATATGTTTCAAGAAGTCCCTATGCCTTTTATGCTGGGTGAATGAACACTTCTCCACACGCTCACTTGTGAAATCTCAATGCATGTGGAAGCTGTTCTTCACCTAGCTTTTTGGGAATGCAGAGTTTCTGCCCTAGGAGTATTATGCTACTTACATATCTATGAGCAGTCACTCGTTCCAACCCAGTTTTACACTGCAAAGTGCTTTTAATTGAAATCTGCTCTAGGAAACATGCTGAGAAATCAGAATAAGTGTTTTGTGATGTCCCTGTTCCTTTTATGTGGGATGAATTAATGCCTCTCCACATGATCACTTCTGAGATCTCAATGTGTCTGGAAGCCGTCCTTCAACTACATTGTTGGGAACCCAGAGGTTTTGGCCTCAGGGAAATACGCTACTTATAAATCTATGCGGAGGCCCAAGCTCCAACCTTGTTTTTCACTGCAAACAACTTTTACATGTAAATCTGCTGTAGGAAACATGCTGAGATATAAAATAAGTGTTTCTAGATGTCCACTTGTCTTTTATGCTGGATGAATAATCACTTTCCACATGCTCACTTCTGAGATCTGAATGTGTGTGAAAGCCGTTCTTCACCTAGCTTGTTCAGAACCCAGAGTTTTTGGCCTAGGGGAACTAAGCTACTTTCATATCTATGGGGAAGCATTTGCTCCTACCAGGTTTTCTACTGCAAACTGCTTTAATTTTGAAACCTGTCCTTGGATACATGTGGAGAAATCAGAGTAAATGTTTGTAGATGTCCATCTGCCTTTTATGCTGGATGAAAGAACGCCTCTCCACATGCTCACTTTTGAGATCTGAATGAATGTGGAAGCCTTCCTTCACCTACCTTGTTGTGAACCCAGAGTTTCTGACTAGAGGAACTATGCTACATACATATTTATTGGGAGGCCCTCGCTGCAACCCAGTTTTACACTAGAAACCACTTTTACTTGAAACCTGCTCTGGGAAATATGCTGAGAAAGCAGAGTAAGTGTTTCACGATGTCCATCTTTTATGCGGGATGAATGAATGTCTCTGCACATGATCACTTCTGAGATCTGAATGTGTGTGGAAGCCGTTCTTCACCTAACTTGTTGGGAACACAGAGTTTCTGGCCTCGGGGTACTACTCTACTTACATATCTATGGGGAGACACTCGTTCCAAGCGGTTTTCCACTGCAAACTGCTTTTACTTGGAAACCTGTCCTAGGAAACATGCTGAGAAATCACAGTAAATGTTTTTAGATATCCCCTGCCTTCTATGGTGGATGAATGAACACCTCTCCACATGCTCACTTCTGAGATCTGAATGAATGTGGAAGCCTTCCTTCACCTAGCTTGTTGGGAATCCAGAGTTTCTGGCCTAGGTGAAGTATGCTTCATACATACCTAAGGGGAGGTACTAACTCCAACCCGGATTTACAGTGCAAAATGATTTTACTGGCAACCAGCTATAGGAAAAATGCTGAGAAATCACAGTGTTTCACGATGTCACTTTGTATTTTATGCTGGATGAATAAACGCCACTACACATTCTCACTTCTGAGATTTGAATGTGTGTGGAAGTCGTCCTTCACCTACCTTGTTGGGAATCCAGAGTTTCTGGCCTAGGGGAACAACACTACTTACATGGGTATGAGAAAGTCCTCATTCCAACATGGTCTTCCACTGCAAAACTCTTTTACTTGAAACCGGCTTAAAAAACATGCTGAGAAATTAAAGTGTTTTGCAATGTCCGTCTTTTATGCAGGGTGAATGAACGCCTCTGCACATGATCACTTCTGAGATCTGAATGTTTGTGGAAGCCGTCCTTTACCTAACTTGTTGGGAAAAAAGTTTCTGGCCTCGGGGTACTACTCTACTTACATATCTATGGGGAGGCACTCGCCCCATCCCGGTTTTCTACTGCAAAATGCTTTTATTTGGAAACCTTCTCAAGGAAACATGCTGAGATATCAGATTAAGTGTTTCTAGATGTCCCCCTGACTTTTCCCTGAATAAAGACCACCACTCCACATTCTCACCTCTCAGATATGAATGCATGTGGAAGTCGTCCTTCATTTAGCTTGTTGGTAACCCAATGTTTCTAGCCTAGGGGAACTACGCTACTTACATATCTATGGGGAGGCACTCGCTTCAACCTTGTTTTCCACAGGAAACTGCTTTTAAGTGGAAACCTGTTCAAGGAACCATAATTATAAATGAGAGTATTTGTTTCTAGGTGTCCCACTGCCTTTTATGCTGGATGAATGACCGCCTCCCCACTTGGTCACTTCTGATATCTGAATGTGTGTAGAAGCTGTCCATCACATATCTTGCTGTGAACCCAGAGTTTCTGGCCTAGGGGTACTATGCTACTGTCATATCTATGAGGAGGAACTCACTCTAACCTGGTTTTCCAATGCAAACTGCTATTACTTGAAAATCTGCTCTAGGAAACATGGTGAGAAATCAAAGTGTTTCTACATGTCCCTCTGCCTTTTATGCTTTATTAATGAACACCTCTCTGCATGCTCACTTCTGAGATCTGAATGTATGTGAAAGCCAATCTTCAACTAGCTTGTTGGGATCCCAAAGATTCTGTCCTAGGGGAACTATGCTGCTTATATATCTATGGGTAGACAGTCACTCCAACTCGTGTTTCCAGTGCAAATCATCTTTACTTGGTAACCGGCCTTATGAAACATGCTGATATAACAGAGTATTTATTTCTAAATGTTTCCCTGACCTTTACACTGGATAAATGAAAGCCTCTCCACAAGCTCACTTCTGAGCTCTGAATGTGTGTGGAAGCCGTCCTTCACCTAGCGTGTTAGAATCCCAGAGATTCTGTCCTTGGGAAACTACACTACTTATGTATCTATGACGATGCACTCACTCCAACTCAGTTTTCCAGTGCATACTGCTTTTACTTGGAAACCGTCTTTAAGAAACATTCTCAGAAATCAGATTGAGATTTCCTAGGTATGCCTATGCCCTTTATGCTGGATGAATGAACACCTCTCCACATGCTCACTTCTGAGATCTGAATGTGTGTGGAAGCCATCCTTCACCTAGCTTGTTGGGATCCCAGAGTTTCTGTCCTAGGATAACTACGCTATTTACATGTCTATTGGGAGCCACTTGTTCCAAAAATATTATACAGTACAAATCTTCTATACTTGGAAACCAGCTGTAGGAATCATGCTGAGATATCAGTGTAAGTGTTTCTAGATGTCCCCCTGCCCTTTATCCTGGATGAATGAATGCCTCTCCACATGCTCGCTCCTGAGATCTGAATGTTTGTGGAAGCCAACCTTCACCTAGCTTGTTGGGAGCCCACAGCTTCTCTCCTACGGGAACTACACTATTTAAATATCTAATGGGAGGCACTTGTTCCAACTCCGTTCTCCCGCACTAACCACTTTTACTTGGAAACCAGCTTTAGGAAACATGCTAAGAAATCAGAGTAAGTGTTTCTACATATGCCCCTGCTGTTTATGATGGATGAGTGAACGCCTCTTCACTTGCTCACTTCTGAGATCAAAAGAGTCTGGAAGCTGTCCTTCACCTAGATTTTTGGGAATCCAGAGTTTCTGTCCTAGGGGAACTGTGCTACTCTCATATGTATGAGGTGGCACTCTCTCCAACTAGGTTTTTCAATGGAAACAGCTTTTACTTGGAAACGGTCTGTAGGAAACATTCTCAGAATTCAGAGTAAGTTTTACTAGAAATCCCCCTGCCCTTTATCCTGGATGAATGAACGCCTCTCCACATACTCACTTCTTAGATCTGAATGTGTGTGGAGGCTGTCCTTCACCTAGCTTTTTGGGAACCCAGAGTTTCTGTGCTAGGGGAACAATGTTAGTTTCATATCTATAGGTGGCACTTGCTCCAACTAGGTTTTCCAGTGCCAAAAGCCTTTACTTGGAAACCAGCTTAAGGAAACATTCTCAGAGATCAGAGTAAATATTTCTAGATATCTGTCTGAAATGTATGCTGGATGAATGAACACCTAGCCACATGCTCCATTCTGACATCTGAATTTGTATGGAAGCTGTCCTTCACTTACCTTGTTAAGATCCCAGATTTTCTGTCCTAGAGGAACTATGCTACATAAATATCTATGGGGAGACACTCACTCCAGCTAAGTTTTCCAGTGCAAATCACCTTTATTTGGAAACCGGCTAAAGGAAACAAGCTGAGAATTAAGAGTGTTTCTAGATGTGACCCTGCCCTTTATGCTGGATGAGTGAACGTCTCTTCATGCTCACTTCTGAGATCTGAATTTGTGTGAAAGCAGTCCTGCACCTAGCTTGTTGGGAACCCTGAGTTCCTGTCCTAGGGGAACTGCACTACTTACATATATATGGCGAGTCACTCACTCCAATTCAGTTTTCAAGTGCAAACAGCTTTTACTTGGAAACGGGCTTTAGGAAACATGGTAAGAAATCAGTTTACGTGTTCCTAGATATGCCCCTGCCCTTTATCCTGGATGAATGAACGCCTCTCCACATGCTCCATTTTCAGATCTGAATGTGTGCAAAAGCCATCCTTCACCTAGCTTGTTCTGATCTCAGATTTTCTGTCTTAGGGGAACTATGCTACTTAAATATTTATGGGTAGGCAATCACTCCAACTATGTTTTCCAGAGCAAAACGTCTTAACTTGGAAACCGGCTCTAGGAAACATGCTGAGGTAACTAAGTATTTCTAGATATCCCCCTGCCTTTCTTGCTGGATGAATGATTGTCTCCCCACATGCTCACTTCTGATATCTGAATGTGCGTGGAAGCTGTCCTGCACCTAGCTTGTTGAAGTCCCAGAGTTTCTGTCCTTGGGGAACTATACTACTTAAATATCTATGGCGAGGCAGTCTTTCCAACAAAATTATGCAGTGCAAATTGCCTATACTTGGAAATCAGCTGTACGAAAAATGCTGATAAATGGGAGTAAGTGTTTCTTGATGTCACCCTGCCCTTTATGCTGGATGAATGAACGCCTCTCCACATGCTCACTTCTGAGATCTGAATGTGTGTGGAAGCCTTCCTTCACCTAGCTTGTTGGAATCCCAGATTTTGTTACCTAGGGGAATTACGCTACTTAAATGTCTATAGGGAGGCACTCGCTCCAAATCGGTTTTTTAGCAAATCGGCTTTACTTGGAGACTGGCTCTCAGAAACATTCTGAGGAATCAGAGTAAGTGTTTCTGGATGTCCCCTTGCCCTTTATGCTGGATGAATGAACGCCTCTCCACATTCTCACTTCTGAGATCTGAATGTGCATGGAAGCTGTCCTTCAGATAGCTTGATTGTATTCCAGAGTTTCTGTCCTAGTGGAACTATGCTACTTAAATATCTATGGTGAGGCACTGGCATCAAATCGATTTTCCAGGGCAAAACACCTTCACTTGGAAACAGGCAATAGGAAACCTGCTGAGAAATCAGAGTAAGTGTTTCCAGATGTGCCCCTGCCCTTTATGCTGGATGAATAAAAGCCTCTCCACATGCTCACTTCTGAGATATGAATATGTATTGAAGGCTTCCTTCACCTAGCTTCTTCAAAACCCAGAGTTTATGACCTTGGGGAAGTATGCTACTTACATATCTATGTAGAGGCACTATCTCCAATTCAGTATTGCAGTGCAAATCTTTTCTGGGAAACCAGCCCTAGGAAACTTGCTAAGAAATTAGAGTAATTGTTTCTAAATGTGCCCCTGCTCTTTATGCTGGATGAATGAATGCTTCTCCACATCCTAACTTGTGAAATCTGAAAGTGTGTGGAAGCCGTTCTAACCTACCTTGCTGGGAACACATAGATTCTGCTTGCGGGGAAATATGCTACTTACATATCTATGGGGAGGCACTAGCTCCACCTGGGTTTTCAGTCCAAAGTGCCTTTCCTTGCAAACCAACTCTAGGAAATATGCTGAGAAATCAGTGTTTCTAGATGTTCCCCATCCCTTAATAGTAAATGCAGCAACTTTTCTCTCTTTGCTCCATTCTCACAACTGAATGTGTTTGGAAGCATTCCATCACCTAACTTTTTGGGAACACAGAGTTTCTGCTTCAATGAAACTATGCTACTTACGTATCTGTGGGAAGCACTCGTTCCAACTCAGTTTTCCAGTGAAAATTTCCTTTCTTTGCAAACCGACTCTAGGAAACATGCTGAGAAATCACAGTCAGTGTTTCTAGATGTTCCCCAGCCCTTGATGCTAGATGTGGCAACGCCTCTCTCCTTGTTCTATTCTTAAATCTGAATGTGTATGGAGGCCATCCTAAACCTTCATTGTTGGGAACACAGAGATTCTCCTTGAGGTGTATTAGGCTACTTACATATCTATGAGGAGACACTTGCTCCAAGTCAGTTTTCCAGTGCAAATGGCCTTTCATTGCAAACTGGCTCTAGTAAAAATGCTGAGAAATCACACTCAGTGTATTAGGTGTCCCCAAACCCTGATACTAGATGCAGCAACCCCTCTCCCCTTAAACCATTCTCAGATCTGAATGTGTGTGGGAGACGCCCTTCAAATATTTTGTTGGGAAAGCAGACTTTCTTCTTGAGGACAACTACACTACTTACATACCTATGGGGAGGCACTTGCTCCAACTCAGTTTTCCAGTGAAAACTGCCTTTCCTTGCAAACCGGCTCTAGGAAACATGCTGAGAAATCACAGTCAGTGTTTCTAGATGTTCCCTAGACCTTGATGCTAGATGTACCAACGCCTCTCTACTTGTTCCATTCTCAGATCTGAATGGGTTTGGAAGCCATCCTTCAGCTACTTTGTTGGGAACACAGAGCTTCTGCTTGGTTGGAACTACGCTGTTTACATATTTATTGCAGGCATTTGCTCCAAATGCGTTTTCCAGCCAAAAGTGCCTTTACTTGCAAACCGGCTCTAGAAAACATGCTGAGAAATCACAGTCAGTGTTTCTAGATACACCAAAGGGATGCATGCTAGATGCAGCAACGCCTCACCCCTTGTTCCATTCTCAGATCTAAATGTGTGTGGAAGCCGTCCTTCACCTATCTTGTTGGGAACACAGAGTTTCTGCTTCAGGGGAACAATGCTACTTACATATCTATGGGGAGGCACTTGCTCCAATTCAGTTTTCCGGGGAAAACTGCCTTTCCTTGAAATTGGCTCTAGTAAAAATTTTTAGAAATCACAATCAGTGATTCTAGATGTCCTCCAGTCCTTGATGCTAGATGCAGCAACGCCTCACCCCTTGTTCCATTCTCAGATCTGAATGTGTGTGTGAGCCATCCTTCACCTACCTTGTTGGGAACACAGATTTTCTGCTTGACTGGAACTATGCTACTTACATATCTATGGGGAGGCATTCACTCCAACATGGTTTTCCAGCAAAAACTGCCTTTCCTTGGCAATCTTCTCAAGGGAACACGCTGACAAATCACAGTCAATGTTTCTAGATATCCCCCTGCCCTTGATGCTTAATGCAGTAATACCTATATCCACCGTTCATTCTCAGATCTCAATGTGTGTGGAAGCCGTCCCTCACCTACCTTGTTGGGGACACAAAGCATCTGCTTCATTGGAATTATGCTATTTCATATCTATGGCAGGCATTTGCTCCGACTGCATTTTCCAAAAAAGGGTCTTTACTTGCAAAGCGACTCTAGGAAACATGCTGAGAAATCATAGTCAGTGTTTCTAAATGTACAAAAGGGATGCATGCTAGATGCAGTAATGCCTCAACCCTTGTTCCATTCTGAGATCTAAATGTGTGTGGAAGCTGTCCTTCATCTTCCTAGTTGGGAACACAAAGTTTCTGGTTGAGGGGAACTACACTACTTACATATCTGTGGGTAGGCACAAGCTCCACCTGGGTTCTCCAGCGCAAACTGCCTTTCCTTGCAAACTGTCACTAGGAAACATGCTGAGAAACCATACTAAGTGTTTCTAGAATTGCCCCAGCTCTTGATGCTACATGCATCAATGCCTCTCTCCTTGTTCTATTCTTAGATCTGAATGTGTGTGGAGGCCATCCTAAACAACCTTGTTGAGAACACAGATATTCTGCTCTAGGGGAAATATGCTACTTACATATTTATGGGGAGGCACTCACTCCAACTCAGTTTACCATCGAAAACTGCCTTCCCTTGCAAACCACATCTAAAACATGCTGAGAAATCACAGTCAGTGTTTCTAGATGTCCCCCAGATCTTGATGCTACATGCAGCAACGCCTCTCGCCTTGTTCTACTCTTAGATCTGAATGTGTGTGGAGGCCATCCACCTATCTTTTTCGGAACACAGAGTTTCTGCTTGAGGGGAACTACGCTACTTACATATCGTTGGGGAGGCACAAGGTCCAACTCAGTTTTCCCATGCATCTTCCTTTCCTTGCAAACCGTCTCTAGGAGACATGGTTAGAAATCATACTAAATGTTTCCACATGTCCCCCAGCCCTTGATGCTACATGCAGCAAAGCCTCACTCTCTGTTCAATTCTCAATTCTGAATGTGTGTGGGAGCCGTCCTTCACCTACCTTGTTGTGAACACAGATTTTCTACTTGAGGAGGGAGGCACTATGGGGAGGCACTTGCTCCAACTCGGTTTTCCAGTGCAAAGTGTCATACATTGCAAACCAGAGCTAGGAAACATGCTAAGAAATCACAGTCAGTGTTTCCAGATGTTCGCCCACCCTTGATGCTAGATGCAGCAACACCTTTCTCCTTGTTCCATTCTCAGATGTGAATGCGTTTGAAAGCCGTGTTTAACCTACCGTGTTTGGAACACAGTTTATAGTTGAGGAAAACTACACTACTTACACATCTACAGGTAGGCAATCACTCTTAATTGGTTTTCCTGCACAAAATGTCTTTATTTTCAAACCGGTACTAGGAAACATGTGGAGAAATCACAGTCAGTGTGTCTAGATTTCCCCCAGACCTTCATGTTAGATGCAGAGACACCTAACCCCTGCTCCATTCTGAGATCTAAATGTCTGTGGGAGCCGTCCTTCACCTATCTTGCTGGGAACACAAAGTTTCTGCTTGAGAACAACTACGCTACTTACATATCGATAGGGAGGCAATTGCTGCAACACGGTTTTACAATGCACACTGCCTTTCCTTGCAAACCGTCTCTAGGAAAAATGATGAGAAATCATAATAAGTGTTTCTAGATGTCCCCCAGCCCTTGATGATGCATGCAGCAATGCCTTTCTGCTTGTTCTATTCTAAGATCAAAATGTGTGTTGAGGCCGTCCTAAATCTACCTTGTTGGGAACACAGTTTCTGCTTGAGGGGAACTATGCTACTTAAATATCTATGGGGAGGCAATTGCTTCAACTTGGGTTTCCTGTGCAAACTACCTTTCCTTTCAAACTGGCTTTAGGAAACAGGCTGAGAAATCACAGTAATTGTTTTTAAATGTCCCCAAGCCTTTGATGATACATATAGCAATGCTTCTACTCTTGTTTCATTCTCAGTTCTAAATGTGTGTGGAAGCCATCCTTCACCTACCATGTGGGGAACACAGATTTTCTGCTTGAGGGGAACAACGCTACTTACATATCTATGGGGAGGCACACGCTCCAACTCAGTTTTTCAGCTCAAACTGCCTTTCCTTGCAAAGTGATTCTAGGAAACAGGCTGAGAACTCACAGTCACTATTTTAAGATGTTCCTCAGCCTTGGTGCTAGATGCAGCAATGCCTTTCTCCTTGTTACATTCTCATATATGAATGTGTGTGGAAGCCGTCCTTCACCTACCCTGTAAGGAACACAGAGTTTCTGCTTGAGGGGGAATATGCTACTTACATATATATGAAGAGGCACTCGCTTCAACTCGGTTTTCCTGTGCAAACTTCCTTTCCTTGCAAAGCGACTCTAGGAAACAGGCTGAGAACTCACAGTCAGTGTTTCAAGATGTTCCTCAGCCTTGGTGCTAGATGCAGCAATGCCTCTCTCCTTGTTACATTCTCAGATATGAATGTGTGGAAGCCATCCTTCACCTACCTTGTTGGGAACACAGAATTTCTGCTTGAGGGGAATTATTCTTCTTACATATATATGGGGATGCACTCGCTCCAACTAGGTTTTCTAGCGCAAAGTGTCATACATTGCAAACTAGCTCTAGGAAACATGCTGAGAATCACAGTAATTGTTTCTAGATGTACCCAAGTGCTGTGTGCTACATACAGCAGCCTCTCTACTTGTTCCATTCTCAGTCCTGTATGTGTGTGGAAGCCGTCCTTCACCTACCTTGCTGGGAACACAGAGTTTCTGCTTGAGGGGAACTATGCTACTTTCATATCTATGGGGAGACACTTGCTCCAACTTGGTTTCCATTGCAAACTGCCTTTCCTTGCAAACTGGCTCTAGAACAAGATGACAAATTATAGTCAGAGTTTCTAGATGTCCCCTAACCATTGATGCTTGATGCAGCAACACCTCTCTCCTTTCATTCTCAGATTTGAATGTGTGTGGAAGCCTTCCTTCACCTACCTTGTTGGGAACACATAGTTTTTGCTTGAGGGGAACTATGCTACTTACATATCTATGGGAAGGCACTCGCTCCAACTCAGTTTTCCAGTGCAAACTACCTTTCCTTGCAAACCAACTCTAGGAAACATGCTGAGAATTCACAGTAAGAGTTTCCAGATTTTCCCCAGCACTTGATGCTAAATGCAGCAATGCCCCTATCCTTGTACCATTCTCAGATATGAATGTGTTTGGAAGCCATCCTTCACGGAACCTTGTTGGGAACAGAGTTTCTGCTGGAGGGGAACCACGCTACTTACATATCTATGGGGAGGCACTCGCTCCAACTCGGTTTTCCAGCAAAAACTGCTTTTTCTTGCAAACTGGCTCTAAGAAACATGCTGAGATATCACATTAAGTGTTTCTGTATATACCCAAGCTCTGTATGCTAGTTGCAGCACCTCTCTACTTGTTCCATTCTCAGACCTGTATATGTGTGGAAGCCAACCTTCACATACCTTGCTGGGAACAGAGTTTCTGCTTGAGAGGAACTATGCCACTTTCATATTTATGGGTAGGCAGTTGCTCAAACTCAGTTTTCCACCACTGGTTTGCAAGGATAGGCAGTTTGCACTGGCAAACCGAGTTGGAGCGAGTGCCTCCCCATAGATATGGAAAGAGTGTCAAACCCCTCAAGCAGAAACTCTGTGTTCCCAACAAGGCAGGTGAAGAACGGCTTCCACACACAGATATGAGAATAGAACAAGTAGACAGGCATTGCCGCATCTAGCATACATCCCTTTGGTACATCAAGAAACACTTACTGTGATTTCTCAGCATGTTTCCTAGAGCCAGTTTGAAGGTAAAGGCAGTTTTCACAGTAAAACCGAGTTTGAGTGAGGGACTTCCCTTATGTTTATAAGTAAGTCAGTGCCTCTAAGAAAAAAACTCAGTTTTCACAACAAGGTAGATGAAGGATGGTGTCCACACATATTTGTATGTCAGAATTGAACATGGAGAGAGGCATTAATTCATCTAGCATAAAGTGCAAGACAATATCTAGAAACACTTACTGTGGTTTCTCAGCATATTTCCTACTGCTGGTTACAAATTAAATGCATTTTGCATTGGAAATCCGAGTTGGAGTGAGGAACTCCCCTTATATTTTTAAGTAAGGCATTGTTTCTAAGAAAAAAACTCAGTGTTCTCAACAAGGTAAATGAAAAAAAGTTTCCACACACATTAAATCTCAGAATTGGACAAGGGGAGAGGCATTCATTCATCTAGCATAAAGGGCATGGGTACATCTAGAAATAAATACTCTGATTTCTCAGCATTTGCCCTAGAAAGGGTTTCAAGATAAAAGCTGTTTGGAATGAAAAAAACGAGTTGGAGCCAGTGCCTCCCCCATATATATGTAAGTAGCATAGTTCCCCTAATACATAAAATCTCTGTTCCCAACAAGGTAGGTGAAGAATGGCTTCCACACACATTCAGATCTTGTGAGCTCATCCCCATTTGTGGGTTCTGGCTAGTAGAATTCCCACTGAGATGGAATGACTTACTCAAGACTTTGTGGAAAATGTCAAGTGAGCGAGAGGGAGTTGGGAGTCAACTCCATGAGCCTCTCAAATTTCTCATATTTATTACAGTCAAAGGAAGAATGCAGGTATTTAGGGAATGATAGGGTGGGATCACAATGAATATAAAGGCTTTGTTTATTGTTGGTGTTTGGCTCAAGGTCAGAAGACCCTTTTTGGTAAATCATATTCTTGTTGAGCCTTTCATCTTATCAGGGAGGAACGTATGAGTATCAGCTGCATAGCAAGATTTCTCTTGGGATCTGGCGGCTGTGTCTGTCTAGGTTGCCCCCTCAGGGAATCTTACCCATTATTGGCTAAGCAGCCTTCTCTCCTCTGAGTCTGCAGCTTTTTACCATTGCAGCCCAATGTTGTTTTGGGGGTATAAGAGTAAGAGCAGGCACACCCAGCATTTATAGTCAAGGGCCTGGGTCATTGCTAAGCCTCAAGGCAGTTACTAAGCACATCTTCTTTAAGGAGATATGTGGCTGGGATCTTTTACACAATTTGTTAACCCAATCATAGGCTCCCACCTATCCCCCTTTTTTGTTTTGATTGAAGGGGATCATTCTTGATTGCAGAAGGGACATCATCACCTGACACTGCTGATTTGAAGAGGCATGGAGGGAGTAAATTACCTTGCAGACTATAAGAAAAACACAGGAGATTACTATACAAAATCCAACAATAACCAAGATGCTGAGATTGAGTCCAATAAACTAGTTGGTGGGGTTTAGCCATTTCATATCATATAATTCCTGTTCCATATTTGTTTGAGTCTCCTTTAGAATGTAAATGAGCTGCTGATGCAGCTGGGCAGAAAGAGCATCAACATTATTTTGTAAATCAGAAGAAAGACTTCTTGAAGTTGTTTATTAATAATGTCCCAAGAGTACTGGGAGTGGTTATATTTAAGAGAAGTAACACATATCTTATCATGTTGCCACACACACTGCAGGGGCTGGCGATCAACAATGGCTTGTTGTCAGTCAGCAAGCCATTCCAAAGCAGCTTCCAAGGCCTGAAGCAGATGCATAATTCCATCATCAATTTGAGTCTGAGTTATCATAGCCTTAGTAACATTAGTCATAACATGATTAACAACCTGAGCGGTATGGGTTGATTTAGTAAGAGACACCATTGCTACTGAAGCAGTGGCAAGAATAACAAAAGCTGAGTTGATAAAAGCAATCAGCCAACCAATAAAGCGTTTTGTCTCCACTTAGAAATTGCATGAGTTAATTTAACAAAACCATTTTTGCCCTCCCAGAGACAGGTTAAATTAACAGGTAGCCAAACCTGAGGTTGTCACTTTAGAATGAGTACCTGTGAGATATTGAGAGAAGTAATGTTCATTGGACTAATACAAGAAGTGTACCAGGCCAAAGGCTGGACATAGGTAGCATAAAATCCATCTTCTAATGTAACATTAAGAATAGAAGATGTCATAAGGAAAACATAAATGTGAGTAGTACACAGTAATACATGATTGGAGACATGAAAGTCTAAATAAATATGATAAAACTGAGTATTAACAACTATGTTAGTAACATATGTACCATGTGATAGAGTCCTGGGAAAGAAAGGCAAAGCAATGCCCCAGAGATTAATGTGCCAGTGACTATGGGCATGAGAGTTAGAGAGGTGTAAAAAAGGTCCAGAGAGTCCCCCATCTGTCCAGGTTACTTGAGAGGTGGCCAGAAGGCCAAAACTAATACGAGTATGATTAGCAGAAAGATATACTTGTGGGCCCCAATCTTAGACTGTATAGTTAAAAGATGGGGATCCACGGGGTCTGGGAGCCCTGCAAGGGAATCAAGAGATGGATTGACTATGAGGACTCCATTCTTTCAACATATGACAATGAGCAACAGGTGGAGGAAAGGCTGCAGATGTTGTTTGATTAATGTCAAAACCTGCAGCAAAAATGAAAGTTAAGTTAGCAGGTTTTGTGCCAGTCTTAGGTAAACAATACAAATAAGTATGGGTCTTAGCATGTAAGCAAAATGATGAAGGGCCATTAGACACACAAATCGGGGTGGGGGGAATAAGAGATAAAAGAAGCAGTTTCATTTAATATTATCCAATTACAATTTTCTAACAGGTGAATTTGAGGAGGGAGCCAGACTCCTCCAGTCCATTGAGTATCATTAGTGCTGAGTGGGGGGGTTCTGCATCCCACCAAGAGACTGGCCAGAAAACAAGGGGGTCAATAATATGGGCCCAGTACAGATGGGCCCCTGTACTTAAAGGAAGCAACAGAAAGAATAAAAGAAACAACAATACCTGAGCAGATGCATGAGAAATTACTGCTAGATATGCCAGAAGACTGTATTTTGTCGTGTGAGGCACTTTTGCCTCCCTCATGACCTTAGTGGCCTGACAATCTTATTTCTTTTTCTGGCCCCAAGAGATGTTAGTTGCGTCCCGGGTGGAGGCTGCTATCCAGGGTGTGGCAGAGTTTTAAAGTTTTCCAGTGAAATTCCAGGGAAGACAACATCAGGGTCATAAACATTTAGTTGTTGACAGCAAAGTCATCCTTTGAAAAGCAAATTTGTAAGCTGTTATGTATAAGCCATTAAAGTTTTTTTTAAAGGAATGAGGTAGTAAAATCCATTCAAGGCACCTTGATCCAATAATCAGCTTTCCTAATAGACCTGTGGAAGTGTGAAGGGTTGGAAAAGGAAATAGATCAAAAGGATTTCCAATTTGTTGACAAGAAAGCTGTTTTTGCGACAAGGCTTTCTCCACAAGAGCAACTTCCTGTAAAGCTTCGAGTTAGTGTTCATGGGGAGTCTAAAGCAGGGTCCCCTTTTAAGGTATTAACCAAATGAGACAATTGACCTGTAGGAATGCCAAGAACTGGATGGATCCAGTTAATGGCCCCGAGAAATTTTTGAAAATTATTAAGAGTTTGTAGCTTTTTGTCTGTAAATGAATAGAGGTTGAGGCCAGACAGTTTGGTGGAAAACAATGTAACCTAGATATGTCCAATCTTGTTCAATTTGCACTTTATCTGGAGCTATCTGTAAACCAAAAGAAGCCAAAAAGGACTGTAGAAATTTATAAGCGGAGAGTAGTTGTGTCTGTGAAGGAGCTCCTAAAAGAATGTCATCCATATAATGATAGATCAGCCAGGTTTATCACACTTGAAGCAGGTCACAGCAGAAGAGGATTTCATTAAAGCTGCAAGGACCTGAGAACGATGGGTTTCAGTTCCCACATTCTGGCAAGCTCTTACATAGTTGGCTAAAGTTTTATTTTGAGTTCGAATACTGGCAAGAGCTGCCTAGCAATCTGCATTAGCGTTTTCATAGGCCAGCTTTTTTTAAGAGCATTTTTGCTGCCTCCTGATTATCTACTTGGCGAGAGATGCTGTTCTAAGCAATTAATAAAATCAACATAAGGTTCTGTGGTGCCTTGTTGGTTGATAACAAAGGAGCCCGAAGCAGCTTTAGTATTGGGAACCTTACACCTCACCATGAGGGCAATATGAGTACAATTGCCTAAAAGCCAGCCTATCCATATGTATCTACTGCTGAATGTCGGCATAGTGACCTGTTCCTTCAAGCATTTCTGTAGATATATCAACACTAGCATTAGCATTATGAGCAGCTTGTAAAAGACAAATTCATGATAATCAGAAGACCAGACAGCAAATTGAGCAAGAGTTAAGATAGTTTTTACAAGAGCTCTCCAATCCCATGGAGTCATAACATATGCATTTCCAACCATATCAAGAGTACCTTTAGTAAATGAACTTTGAGTCCCATTTTCTATAATACTAGTTTTTAGTTCCTTAAAAACTGAGAAAAGGATAGCCTCATACTTAAAACCGTGCCCAAGTCCTGCAATCACTGGGTAAGCATGTAGCTCTCCCAATTGTAAGCCTTCTTTAAAACATTGTTCCATAGCAGTTTGGTTACAATCATACTCCTCAGGAGAGAGAGGAGTAGGTGGTGGCAGCGGCAGATCAATCTCCCGTGAAAGAGGGGCACATGATGTAGGAAGGACTTGGGAAGAAGAAGTAAGAGAAGAGGAAGGGGAAGAACGGGATTTATGTTCAGCATAATTATTCTGCAAGGAAGAATACAAGGGACATAAGGCTGTATGTACCAAACTCCAAGTAGTTAAAATGGAAGTGGGGAGTTTTTCCCCTTGCTGATGTCTAAAGTTTTAAATTCTTACCAACCCATTCCCAGAGTTCTAAATCGACTGTTCCATGGTCTGGAAACCAGGGACAAGCCTCTTGAACCATTCATAACAATTTAATAAGTTGCTTTTCTGACACAGTGCAATGAGCTGCCTTCAGCAGCTGCTGCAAATTGCGGAGGTAAATCATTTGTTTCTTAGTTGTAGAAACATAGTAAGAAAGAGAAAGAAAAACAAGGCTCTCACTAAAATCAAGGCACGCTTGCAACTATCCCGAGCGGGCATTGTTGTTCCCTTACTGGGATGAAATTTATGGGGATCCGGACACAGTTTCTCTCTCCAACTGAACGTGCCATTCTATCTCTGCATAGTCAATCACGTCAGGGTCACCAGTTGTGGGTTTGTCACCAGTTGTGGGTTCTGGCCAGTAGAAGTCCCACCAAGACAGAATGAATTAATCAAGATTTTGTGAAAAAAGTCAAGAGAAGAAGTGTGATTTGGGAGTCAACTTCATAAGCCTCTCAGATCTCTCATATTTATTGAGTACAGTGAAAGGAGGAATGCAGGAATTTAGGGAAGGATAGGGTGGGATCACAATGAGTACAAATGCTTTATTTATTGTTGGTGTTTGGCTCAAGGTCAGAAGACCCTTTTTGGTAAATAATATTCTTGTTGAGCCTTTCAGCTTATCAGAGTGAAACGTGTGAGAATCAGCTGCATAACAAGATTTTTCTTGGACTCAGGCAGCTGTACCTGTCTTAGGTTGCCACCTCAGGGGATTTTACCCGTCATTGGCTAAGCAGCCTTCACACCTGAGTCTGCAGTTTTTTTACAATTCAAGCCCAAGTCTGTTTTGGGGATAGAAGATTAACAGCAGACACGACCAGCGTTTATAGCTGGGGGCCTTGGTCATTGCTAAAACCTCAAGGCAGTTACAAAGCACAATATCTTAAAGGAGATAGTGGCTGGGATCTGTTAGACCATTTGTTAACCCAATCACGGGCTCCCACAAGATCTCAGAATTGAACATTTGGAGAAGCATTCATTCATCCTGCATAAAGGGCATGAGTACATGTAGAAACACTTTGTTTTCTCAGCATGCTTCCTACAGCTGGTTTCCATGGAAACTCAGTTTGTGCAGGAAAACCGAGTTGGAGCGATTGTCTAATGAGATATATATAAGTAGCATAGTTCCCCTAACACAGAAGCTTTCTGTTCCCAACAAGGTAGGTGAAAGAAGGCTTCTACAAACATTCAGATCTCAGGATTGAATATGGGGATAGGCATTCATACACGTTGAATAAAGGGCGTGGGTATATCTAGAAACACTTACTCTGATTTCTCAGATTATTTCCTAGAGCAGGTGTTAAGATAAAGGCAGTTTGTGGTGGAAAACTGAGGTAGAGTGATGAACCTCCCTTATATCTTTAAGTAAGGTAGTGCCTCTAAGAAAGAATCTCAGTATTCCCAACAAGGTAGGTGAAGGACGGCTTCCACACACACTCAGATCTCAGAATTGAACCTGTGTAGAATCGTTTATTCATCCTGCATAAAGGGCATTGGTATATACAGAAACACTTTGATTTCTCATTCTGTTTCCTAGAGCCAGTTTCCAAGTAAAGGCAGTTTGCGCTGGAAAACCGAGTTGAATCCAGTGCCTCCCCATATGTATGTAATTTGCATAGTTCCCCTTACACAGAAACTCTGTGTTCCCAATAAGGTGGGTGATGGACGGATTCCACACACATTCCGATCCCAGAAATGAACATGTGGACAGGCGTTCATTTATTTAGCATAAACTGCATGGGTACATCTAGAAACACTTACTGTGATTTCTCAGCATGTTTCCTAGAGCAGGTTTCATGGTAAAGGCATTTTGCACTGGAAAACCAAGTTGGATCAAGTGCCTTCCATTATAGTTATAGGTAGCACAGTACCCTTGACACAGAAACTCTGTGTTCCCAACAATGTAGGTGAAGGACATTTTCCACAAATATTTGGCTCCCATAATGAACCATGTGGAAGAGCGTTCATTCAGCTAACTATATGTCAATAATATATCTTAAAACACTCACTGTGATTTTTCAGGAAATTTCCTAGAGTGGGTTTCAAGGTAAAGGCAGTTTTCACTGTAAAACCATGTTAGAATAAGTGGCAAAACTTATATAAATAGGTAGGCTTTTCTCCCAAACATAGATGCTCTTTGTTGCCAAAATATAGCTGAAGGACAGCTTTCTTCCACATTTACATCCCAGAAGATAACATATAGAGTAGCATTCATTCAGCTACACTAATGTGTAAAGTTAAATGCAGAAACATTTATTGTGAATTCTCAGCAAGTTTCATAGAGCTGATTTCAATGTAAAGGCAGTTTGCCCTGGAAAACCGAGTTGGAGTGATTGCCTAACCTTATATATATAGGTAGTCCTATCCCCCAAAACACAGATACTCTGTGTTCACAACAAGGTAACTGAAGGACGGCTTCCACACACATTTGGTTCCCACAGTGAAACATCCTGAGAAGCGTTCTTTCAGCTACACTATATTTCAAGGATAAATCTACAAGCATTTACTGTTATTTCTCAGCTTATTTCCTAGAGCAAGTTTCAAGGTAAAGGCAGACTCCCTGTAAAACTGAGTTGGAGCAAGTGCCTAAACTCATATATATAGTTAGGCCTATCTCCCAATCAGATACTCTGTGTTCCCAACAAGTTAGCTGAAGGATGGCATCCACACACATTTGGATCCCAGAATGAAACATGTAGAAAAGAATTTTTTCAGCAGTACTACAGTACAAGTTTAAATCTAGAAACATTTACTGTGAATTCTCTACATGCTTCCTAGAGTAGGTTTCAAGGTAAAGGTAGTTTTTGCTGTAAACTTAGTTGGAGCCAGTGCCTAACCTTATACATATAGGTTCCCTATCCCCTAAACACAGATACTGTGTGTTCCCAACAAGGTAGCTGAAGAACGGCTTCCACACAAATTCGGTTCCCAGAATGAAACATGTGGAGAAGTGTTCCTTCAGCTACACTATAATTCAAGGTAAATATAGAAACACTTACTATGATTTCTCAGCATGTTTCCTATAGCGGGTTTCAAGGTAAAGGCAATTTTCATTGTGAAACCAAGTGGGAACTAGTGCCAATACTTATATATATACGTAACTGTATTTTCCAAACACAGATACTGTGTGTTCCCAACAAGGTAGCTGAGGAATACTTCCACACAAATGAAACATGTAGAGAAGTGTTCATTCAGCTACACTACACTTCAAGGGTAAATCAAGAAACACTTTGATTTCTCAGCCTGTTTCCTAGAGCTTGTTTCAAGGTAACAGCTGTTTTCACTGAAATATCGAGTTGGAGAGAGAGCCTAACCTAATATGTATAGGTAGGCCTATCCCTCAAACAAAGATACTCTGTGTTCCCAACAAGTTAGCTGAAGGACGTCTTCCACACACTTTAGCTTCCCACAATGAAACATGTGGAGAAACTTTCATTCAGCTTCTCTATTTTTAAATGGTAATTCTAGAAACACTCGTGATTTCTCAGCATGTTTCCTAGAGCCGATTTCAAGGTAAAGTCTGTATTGACTGTGAAATCAAATTGGAGCGAGTACCTAAACTTGTATATATAGGTAGGCCTACACCCAATCACAGATACTCTGTGTTGCCAAAAAGAAAGCTGAAATGACTTCCACACACATTCAGATCCCAGAATGGAACATGTGGGCAAGTGTTCATTCAGCTACACTAAAGTGCAAGGGTAAATCTAGAAACACTGACTGTGATTTCTCTGCATGTTTCCAATAATGGGTTTCAAGGTAAAGGGAGTTTTTGCTGTAAAACCGAGTTGGAGCTAATGTCTAACCTCATATATATAGGTAGGCCTATCCCCAAAACACAGATAGTGTTTGTTCTCAACAAGTTAGCTGAAGGACGACTTTCACGCACATTTGGTTCCCAGAATGAAACATTTAGAAAAAAGCTCATTCAGCTACACTAAAGTGCAAGGGTAAATCTAGAAACACTGTGATTTCTTAGCATTTTCCTCAAACGCGTTTCAAGGTAAAGGCAGTTTTTGCTGTAAAGCTGAGTTGGAGCAAGTGCCTAAGATTATATATATAGGTAGGTGTACGTCCCAAACTTAAATACTCTATATTCCCAACACAGTAGCTGAAGGACAGCTTCCACACACATTTTGATCCCAGAATGGAACATGTAAAATAGCATTCATTCAGCTACACTATACTTCAAGGGTAAATCTAGGAACTCTTCCTTGGATTTTTCAGTAAGTTTCCTAGAGCTGGTTTGAAAGTAAATTCAGATATTGCTGTAAAACTGAGTTGGAGTGAGGGCCTATCCTTGTATATATAGGTAGGCCTATCGCCCAAACACAGATACTCTGTTTCTACAACATTAAAGCTGAAGATTTGATTCCACACACATTCAGATCCCAGGATGGAACATGTGGAAAAGCGTTCATTCAGCTACATTAAAGTGCAAGAGTAAATCTAGAAATACTTATTCTGAATTCTCAGCATGTTTTCTAGTGCCAGTTTCATAGTAAAGGCAGTTGTCACTGTAAAACCGAGTTGGATTGAATGACTTCCATTATATATATAGATAGGCCTATCTCCCAAAGACAGATACTCTGTGTTCTCAACAAGGTAGCTGAAGAATGGCTTCCACACACATTCGGATCCCAGAATGGAACGTGTGGAAAAGCAATCTTTCAACTACAATAAAGTGCAAGGGTCAATCTAGAAACATTTACTGTGAATACTCATCATGTTTCCTGAGCCTGTTTCAAGGTAAAGTCAGTTTTCACTGTAAAACCCAGTTGGAGATTTTGCCTAAATTTATATATATAGATTGGCCTATGTCCCAAACATGTACACTCTGTGTTTCAAACAAGGTAGCTGAAGGATGGCTTCCACACACATTCAAATCCTAGAATGGAACATGTGGAGAGGCATTCATTCATCTAGCATAAAGGGCATGGGAACATCTAGAAACACTTACTCAGATTTCTTAGCATGTTTCCTAATGGCGGTTTCAAGGCAAAGGCAGTTTTCTCTGTAAAACCGAGTTAGAGTGAATGCCTCTCCTTATATATATATAGTGAAACCTGCTTCCCAAACACGGAAACTATGTGTTCCCAACAAGGTAGGGGAAGGAGGACTTCCAGACACATTCAGATCCCAGAATGGAACTTGAGTAGAAGCATTCATTCAGCTATGCTAAAGTGCAAGGCTAAACCTAGAAACACTTACTCTGATTTCTCAGTCTGTTTACTAGAACCAGTTTTGACATAAAGGCTGTTTCTGCTGTTAAACCTGGTTGGACTGAATGCCTCCCCTTATATATATAGGGAGATCTGTTTCCCAAACAGAAACTATGTGTTCCAAAATAGGCAGATGAGGGAAGCCTTCCATTCACATTTGGATCGCAGAAAGGAACATGTGTAGAGGCGTTCATTCTGCTATCCTAAAGAGCAAAGATCAATCTAGAAACACTTACCCTGATTTCTCAGCATGTTTACTATAGCTGTTTTCAACATAAAGGTATTTTGCCCTGTAAAACCGAATTTGAGTGAATGCCTCCCCCTATATATGTAGGGAGGCCTGATTCCCAAACACAGTAATTCTGTGATCCCAACAAGGTAGATCAAGGAAATTTTCCACACACATTTGGATCCCAGAATGGAACATGTGTGGAAGCTTTCATTCATCCAGAGTACAAGGGTAAATCTAGAAACACTTACCATGGTTTCTCATCCTGTTTCCTATAGGTTGTGAACAAATATACTGCAACCATATCGGTAAACATAAAATGCTGAATCCAAGGCATCAGCACCTGCCACAACCTCCCATTGAGGAAAGGCCTGCAGCCCACCTTCTGCAGCTGCTGACAATGCTGCACTCTGAGCAGACTCAGAATAACAAAGGAGAAAATAAAATGCCCTAGATAGCTAGATGCTTGTGAAAATAATGAATTCAATGAGTCCAGATACTTACTTCCATATAGAGAAAAGAACTAAATGTTTGAACTTGAATTGCCTGGTTTTCTTCAGATAACAAGAAAAATTTTATTGTTCCAACTACATGGTCTTTGTTGTAAAGCTCCTATATATCCTAGCTCCTCCCCTACCTTTTTGGAGTAGTTTGTCAGAGCCATCTGAGGGGTTGTTATCCTGGCTCGAGTTCTCCCATCAGATAAATATAACTCTGAAATTTTATGATGCACATTTATTTCAGTCAATGATTTTGGTGACCACAAAAAGACCCAGAGCAGATTTCTGTAATTCACCTGAAACGTATGAGGAAACACGGCCTTGGTACAGGCAGCAGACCTTGTGCCCATCTGCTTAATTGGAGAGTACAGATGAATTTGTGTGAGTCTTTCCTGGTTCTCAGATCTCCCATATTGCTTCATGATCATGAGTTTTATTTGGCAGTGTATCCAGGTACGTGGCCCTCCAGTTTAAATACACTAGGGAGAAATACACACCCAGTGGAGAAAGATGAGTGGGGTCTGGTTGAAAGATACCACAAAATACCCATCTAGATTAGACATCCTAGGTGGGGGTGGGCCGGTTGAAAGGCACCAGGGAAATAATTTGAGGAGATGACCGAGGTGAGGCTGGTTGAAAGATACCAGGGAAATACCCACTCAGTGGAGATGAGCCAGGTCGGAACCTGTTGAAAGATACTGGGGTCTGGAATGAGTGGTTGGGTATGAGGCTGGTCTAACACTTTCCTCAATTTGGATATTTTCATTGAATTTGTCGGAATTAAAGTAAAAATATTAATAGATATATTTCAAAGACAAGAATGGGGCCCTCCTCCTGGCTAGAAATATCTTTCGCAAATAACTGAGAAACGTGGAGGAGTGATAGAGGAAAAGACCTCATTCAATGCAATTATCCCTGCGGGAAAACCTAGTAAATAATTTATTCTGAAAACCCGACCTTAGAATGGGGAATAGAATTTTCAAAATAAAAGAAAAAGAGACGACAGACTGTCAGCCTCCAAATAATACCCCAGATGGGTATATGTACATAGAAACTTACAACTAATAATTGGAAATTAAAAAAATCTCACCTTGAAAATAACTAGCCAGGCCTGATAAAAAGATTTTTTGGAATTCTGACCTTATACAAACAAAAACTACTTTAGGGGGAACATGGATTTCTCTTCCTGCGTCTTTGAAATGTAAATATTGTAACTTTCTTGGGTGTTTTGTGTGTGTGTGTGTATGTATGCATATATTTCTTTCCTTTCCTTTTTTTAAAGAAACCTTGAACTCTGCCATCCAAAAGGTACAAGTATTGTGTACATATGGTGGCCAAGAAAATAAATTGGGATTATAAACAATCCTTTGATTGTACTAATTCTCAGGCATTTTGCCATCTTAAACTTTGTTGCGTCAGCCTGGAACACAAAGACCTTTACCTTTTGGGGAGGAAACTTTTGAATTTTATTTAGGCAACACGCCCAAATCTCATATGGAAAAGTCTCTTCATCTTATTGATTTAAACTCACTATATATATACACACGCGCACACACACATATATATGTAAAATAGATAGCTATATGATGGATCCCTTAATCTGGAGAAACTTCTAAATTGGTGAAAGTGGAGAGAGCTCTCATTAGAAACAGCTGTTTTATTGGTACCTTTTAAAGTCAATCAAGTTTAAATATGTTAATCTATATGTAATGGTTAAACGAAGAACATATTTAAAAAGAAAATCAGTTTGAAAAGTTACATTTGTGTTTTCCCTTTCCCCTCAATGGGTTTTAGAGATGCCAATAAAAACATTATAGTAATTAATGTTAATTAGGCTGAGTAACTGGAAAAAGAAATGTAAAAAATGTTGAAAGTTTTTCTTTTTTTTTCCTAACAAGAAAAACTAAGGGACTTATCCAAAATGGATAACAATTTTTAAATGGTTATTTTGAATGGGACATATAAAATGGACATTTTAGATTAAGATAGAAGGTTTTGACACTACAGTACGAAAAGTTAGAAAACGGCCAAAGGGATCAAATAGTGGTCCCCAAAATTAAAGTTCAAACAAGTCCGCTTTATTTACCCCAATGTGAATTGTAAAAATTTATAGGGCTGGAAAAGATATATATGGACTGAGATACTTGATCAATGATTGGGGCAACAGACCAATAAATCAAATTAAAATTTGACAAGGGCCCAAGTCCTTTGGCTCAAACTTAGGGATCCCAGAGTCTTTTATATAAAGTTAGATAAAATGGACAAGAAATAAAAGGGAAAGGCTTCTGGCACTCCTTCTAGAAATAAGACTTATTGATTAAACTGAATAAACATTAATATTAAAGGTATAAGAATTGACAAAATTGAGATAAAATTTTGTAAAATTGATATATTTAAATGGGCTTTATATAAACCTCTTTTGCTTAATGGTGTTGTGGGATAGATTTGTTTCCATGGAGAAATGCTTCCCCTTCTTGGGACAATAAGAGGGTTTCCCTGGGTTTAGCTTATAACTCAAGGAACAGAGACCTTACTAAATGTCTTATGCAAGGTTTTGAAGACAAGTATGTAAGTAAACCTTACTAAATGCCTTATGCAAGGTTTTGAAGACATGATAAAGTAAACCTTAAAGTTTTAAAATATGGAATTCTTTGTTTAGGGCTCTTCTCACTGATACAGAAAAGCAAATTAAGGAGATACAATTGGATATAAGTGACAGAGCAGTTCTTGAGGGAACTGGAAGCAACTGTCTTTGTCTTGCAGATCAGAAATGTAAATACAGCAAACAATTACCTAAGACTGAGCCTAATTAGCCCAAGGAAGTAAAACTTAAGGCAGAATAAATTTTTGGCATTTTAGAACTCAGAACTCGGACGGGCCCTTCAGACTTTGTCAAAAAATCTTAAATGTCTTTTTCATAAATAGTAAGCCTTAGTGATTTGAGCAAGCAAATTCAGCTTACTCCAACTGTTATTTATAAGCAGTAAATTTATATTGTAATACCTAACTCATAAGTAAGTTTTAAAGTGAAGCTATGAGATCTCTAGCTTTTGACTCTTTGTAAGTCTCTGTACACATTATAGATATGAGACATTTCTACTGCTAAATAGTAAATCAAAGTCAAAGAGCTCTGCTTACTTGACTTAAAAACAAGAGCTTACAAATTAAATATTTCTAAAATAAAAACTGACCAAATTGACTCTCAGGTTCATGTGAAGTGGAAAATATCCAATATTAACTTAATACTTGTTATTAAGTTTAGTTTAAGTTTGTTCTAATAAATATAGACATCTTTAGAGTTATCAATATTAAGTATAATACCTTTACTGTACCTTGGTTTAATAAAAGTCAAATAAGATCCTATTATAACTGTTACAGATTTGTCAAAAAATAATAATAATGATGTGGTGTGATAAAATTCTAAGTAAATTAAATGCAAATGAGATGAGAGCTTTTGGGTAAATTCTTTAAAAATATATTTTTAGAAATCTATGCTTAAGATAATCTCTGTAAATATTTGATATGTATGAATTCTAGAGTTGTGCTAAATTAAGTTAAATGATGGGTGTTTAATAAATAGCTATGCCATTTTCAGATAAAATAATCCCCTTTCAGAGAAACTAAAGGCGTTTAGAAATATTAATAAATGGTTGGTGCCACCCTGAAATATTCTCTACTATTAAGGGAAACATCTCAGAATCCTAGGAAAGTAGGATGAATGTGTAAAGATAGATATAAGGAAGGGAGTTATATTTTGTTAATGGAAAATAGTGACTTTGTCCTGAAGCTGGTTACTTCTGAATGCAAGAGAAAATAAGGGACAAAACACTGAGTATAGAAAGTTGTGGAAGACTTGCGGAAGAGGAACCCTGAGGAAAGGGTTTTGTACATGGTCGGGAATGGCTAAGTTTAGGATAAATTTGGTCAAAGTAAATGAATCTTAGAAGTAAGCCTGTACAAGACTAGATTTGGTTTTCCCTCTGTTAAGAGGACAAAGTTTTCTTAAAGTGTTAATCCGCCTTCTGTAACAGACTGTAAATCTTCTTTTGCCCTTTAAGTGATCTGCTCTGCATTTACCTTTGAAATATTTTCTTGTTAATGAATAAGTACTTTCCCACAGTTGTCTATACTTTCATCTGACCAAGTGTTTTGAAACCTTTTAACAAGCTTCCCAAATATCAACTTCTGATTAAGGTCCTTTTGACCTCCAGTTAACTTTGGGATGCTACAGAGGGCCCCCTGAAATATCCCAAGGAGAGATTTTAAACTAGTAAGTTTCTTTTTTTATGTTAAATAACGTGAAAATTATTGTCAAATAAATAGTAAATCTTCCTAGTTTACATTGTATGAGAAAGTATAATTAATACAGATATTCTAGGAATCATGTGGAATCCCTAAAATTGTGGTATACCTGAAATGTTACCGGTCATAATTCTGATTATTGTGACGAGGTTTATTTATCGATTGCAGTGTAACGGTGTTTAACCATGCCTTTAAATCTTTTGTCATTTATAGACGGTTATTTTACTCTGATGAGTTTGCCAAATGCTTTCTCTTCAAGGAGATTTACTGGTTTCTAATTAATTTCAAACTATAGCACTGAACTAAACTGGGTAAGAAATTTTAAAGTTCTGATAAAAGCTCTGATTTCATGAAACTGTTAACAAAAGGATTATTTACATGGGGCTGAGTAAACTGATGAATATGGTTATATCGTTTGATTTTGTCTGAAATGTTACTGGCTTTTAAACTCTTCTCCTTAAGCTAATTATGATTCACAGCAATTTGATAAATTATACCTATGTAAGCAGACTTGGAGCACTTACATTTACACTCTATCTGATCCCTCCAGAGACTGGAAACTCTTAGGTCACCAGTGGCTCTGTCAGAAAAATTAGAAAGCTCATCTCCTAAGAGGTATAGGAATCTCAAGGTATTTTAAGGACCTTAAAGAGAAAACAATTCGCCTAAATCTGTAAGGCAAAAATCTATGACGAGACCTTGACGTGGCTTTCCTGGCCTTAGAAAACTTTATTAACATTCTAGCCTGAGACTCCTTATTAAATGTTCCAACACAGCCAATTTAAAAGAGCCTATATGATCAAATAGACTTAACTTGTAAACAAATTAATCTAGATTTGGCTATATTTGATAAAATTGGCGGTATCTTTAGAGAGAAAAAGAACATATTTTAGTGGATATTAAATGCTAGTTTTGTTGATTGAGGTCTATATTTACTAAGACACTTCCCAGATCATTCCTTCCTGTTATGTTACATTGCTGCAAAGTTTAATTGAATTATTAAAAGGACACTCTAGGTTTGATTCTGAAGCCCAGTAATCTTTCCTTGGATGAAGGCCCGATGGCCCATCACCTGCAACCTGGGGATTATACATACTGGAACAGGCATGACTTAAAGGATTATCTCCAACCTGAATGGAAGGACCCTTTATCAGTTACTCTTAAGTAGACCATACACAGCAAAGCAGAAGCAAACTGACTTTTGGACTAGTTTCCAGTCAGAAAGAGTCGAGGCCCTGCAGTGCACTGGCCTATAGAGTAGTGCTCACCTTAAAACAATGCTCAAATGGAGGCTAAGCTACCTGACCAGGATGAGAAGAAGACGACATCTGAGGTAGACAGCTGACCCAAGACACCGGACCAGGCCTGTATACCAATTACTTTGATAATTTCTCATACCTTTGATTATGAACTACTCCAATTGTTAGGTTTATGGTAAGTTATGTATATCTAGTACTTCTGTGTTACCTTGGTGGGTCTCCCTACTCCAAGGCTCCAACTAGATAGACCTCAGAAAATTTATTATAAAAAAGAAATTATAGTTCTGTTTAGGCCACTATTGCCATTACAAGGTGGGTGACCTCACCTGACCAGTTAATACTACCTGCTCTGAGCCTGACCATGAGTATGAATTTTCTTATAAGATCATTCAAGCTCAATCATGAAACATAAGCAAGATTTTAACCCAAAGACATAACTTCTTGACTATTAAATTCTTACTTGTAACTTTATTAACGTTACTAGCTGTATTACTTGTGTCCAGTATATTTTATATGATTGTTGCCTCTTGCATTCCCCAATGTGTAACTAGGCCTCCAACAAGATTGACGATGGCTATACATCTTGAGGAAAAAGACAAAATTTACAACACTGCATAGAATAATTCTAATATTGTGATTCTATATATGGAATTAGCAATGAGTTTTAAGCATCTCCTAGATCATAATAGAGTAGTAAGACAGGTGATCCAGAGAACTTTTAGTATTAACAAGTCCTGATCCAAAAACTAGCACTTTGAGTGGCATGTCATCAGATTCTTCTTCTGAACTAGGAATGAGCCTTCCTTACACTCTGGGACAAAATTGTTCATGGAATGACTCCCAAAATATTGGTCGAATTTAAGACAAAGGGGGAGCACTGTGAATGAAGATACTATAATATGAATAAAAATACTGATACCATATCAGTTTAAAAGACTGCTGAAACCAATTAATCAACGGCTTCCCTCCCCCCAGTGAAGACTGGCTTGCAGCCCAGCCTCTGCAGCCACTCACAATGGTGCCCTCTCAGCGGACTCAGAATAAGAAAGGACAGGCTACTGGCCCTAGATAACTTGGTGCTTGTCAAAGGAATGAATTCAGTGAGCCCAAATATTTGCTTCCTCCCATACATGGAAAAGCACTAAATCCTTCAACTTTATATGCCTGGCTTTCTTTAGATAACAAGCAATCTTTTATTGTTCCACCTGTTCTTTGTTGTAAAGCTCCTCCCCTTCCTCTTTGGAGCAGTCCCTCAGAGCGATGTTAGAGGCTGTCATCCCGGCTCGAGTCCTCTCACCAAATAAAACATAACTCTTAACTTCTAGGCTGCGTATTTATTTCAGTCGGCAAGTGAGATTTTTTTTTTAATTACCTATTAAAGTTGTTAGTTTTGTACGTACGTCTGTTATGGAAATGACAGTCCCAGCCAAGAAACAAGCACCACTCGGAGGGTTGGAATACTCAGATGTATTACACCGGCTGGCTCAGATGGGCTTCTGCTCTGAAGCTCTGAGAACCTCTAACCAGTGTGCATGAGGTTTTATAGGGTTAAGTACAAGCTTAGGGTATTCAGCCAATAGGCATGGAACAGCTTTAGCAGCATCATTATCACAAAAGTGGAGGCATGGAGGCAGCAAACCAACATTTCAAAGCCAGATATATCTCTTTGAAAATCCAGCTGTCTAGCAAAACAAAACAAAACAAAACAAAACAAAACAAAACAAAAAAACATGAACATGGAATCAGCAATCCAACACTAATTAACTTAGATTTAAGATTTAGTCCAGCAGAACTCAGATCAGTTTTCCGATACTTAGATTGGTGAGTTATCTCGTTAGCCCAGCCCGGCTTTTCTTTCACATTCTTAGACTTGTTATTCATCTTGTCAGCCCAGCCCGGCTTTTCCTTCACATTCCCCCCTGTTGAGGCTTTCACAACCCTAGTTGGAGTAAGCATCATTACTTATCTTTTGCAGGGGCTCATAACTACAGGGTAACATCTGAAGTTTTATAGCCTCTATCCTCTCACTGACAAAGCAGGTCATGAAGTTTAGGACACAGGGCCCAAATAGCAGAACTGCAAAAATCAGGAGCAAGGGACCTACGAACGTTTCCAGCCAGGACGTCCAGCCCCAGGGGCCTGTCCATGGGTTCTTATCTATAATACGTTTCCTCTTTTTGACTTGGTCTTGTAACTCTTGAACCATCCCTCTGACAATTCCTGATTGATTGGCATAAAAACAGCACTCTTCGTTTAGGAAGAGGCATTGTCCCCCCTCTTTGGCCGTGAGTAGGTCCAGACCCCTCCTGTTTTGTAAGACCACCTCAGCTAGAGAGTCAATCTGATTTTGCAGACTTCCCAGTGTTTCTGCTATTTGTTGAAGATCGTGGCTGAATTCACCCGTAAGCTGAAAATGCAGGAAAATGCAGGAAAATGTACATGGACCACCTGTCACCCGGTTCTGTGCAGGTGCATTGTACAGCCAAGGAGAGTGAGGGCACTAGCGTCAGTAACATCAGCCTTATGATTATCTTAGACATGATGCTGCAGTGATGGCACTAATTATAACAAGATATAGAATAGCTATAAGGATTCTATGGCCTATGTTCCAGTCAGTTAGCCCCAATGCTAATAAGCAGACTAGTATAGCAAACAAGGAAAGAGGCAAGGGAGCACAAAAGAAATACACTTAACAGATTTGTTGAGCTTTCCTCAAGCTTTGGCCGTGCATTGACTAGCCAGCTTCCGGATGTGGCTGGAGCAGGGCTTGTCAATCTTTTTCTGGTCCCTCTTGATCTTGATCTTGAGTGGGTCTCCCAGGACAGTCTCAATTTTCCAGGGACCCTCTGTCTGAGGTGAAGTCGCTCTTTTAACCCTGGAGTGATGGATCCAAGGGATGATTCCTGCAACTTTAACAGCTGTAGGGGTAGTTAATACCACTAAATATGGCCCCTTCCATGTTGGTTTGAGAGGTTCCTTTTTCCAATCCTTCACCCATACTTGGTCACCTGGTTTATGGGGATGCACTTGGACTCCTAATGAAATGGGGTTTCTCTCTATTACCTAACCACAAACTTCTCATAATACTTGTCCTAGTCCCCACAGTTGTTGGTGGAGCCCTAAATTTCCTATTTCTGGGGTGGGATTTCCCATCCTGACTAAAGGTGGCAGTTGCCCATAGAGGATTTCAAAGGGAGAGTACCCAATATTAAATCTTGGGGTGCATCTAATTTGCAACAGAGCCAGGGGTAAAATGTCCACCCAGGGGAGCTGGGTTTCTTGGCTGATTTTTAGCTATCATTTGTTTTAGAGTTCTGTTCATTCTTTCTACCTTCCCTGAGCTTTGCAGCCAATATGCTGTGTGCAGGTTCCAGTGGATGCTCAGTGCCTTTGCCACTTGCTGTAAAATTTCTGCCACGAAGGCGGGTCCATTGTCAGACCTGATGGAGGTAGGGATAACATCTCTGAGGAAAGCCTTTGTCACTTCCCTTGCTTTCTCTGTCCTGGTGTGGTAGGCTTCTACCCACCCTGTGAAGGTGCAGGCAAAAACCAGCAGATACTCACATCCCTTACTGGGCCCAAGTTCAGTAAAGTCCATTTCTAAATCTTTGAAGGGAGGCAATCTGCATTGTTGTATTCCCATTGGTCCAATGAGCCCTTGTTTTGGGTTGTTTTGTGCACAGAGCAAGCAGCGTTGGGAAACTGATGCGCACAGAGTAGGGAGATGAGAATTTAGGAAATATCGCTTTAAGAGGGCCTCCAACGCCGTTTTTCCCATATGTGTGGCCTCGTGTTTGTTGGACTATGTGAAAAGCTAGGCGTTCTGGGATGAACACCCTTCCATCCGTCATGATCCACCACCCGTCCTTTCCTTTCTTTCCTTGTTTGACCTGTGCCCACTTGTTTTCATCGTGGCTATATTCTTGGCCAGTGGGTAGCTCTGGAACTACCATACTTTAATTACTGAGTGTTCCCAGGCGGCTGCTTCTCTTGCCTTTTGATCAGCTAGCCTGTTCCCCTGGCTCACAGGGTCATTTCCTTTTTGGTGTCCCTTACAGTGAATAACGGCCACTTCCTTTGGATCCCATACTGCCTCCAGTAACTGTAAAATTTCTTCTTTGTTTTTGATTTCCTTTCCTCCAGCAGTCAAAAGTCCTCTCTCCTTATAGATGGCTCCATGTACGTGCAAGGTTGCAAATGCATATTTGGAATCAGTGTATATATTGACTCATTTTCCTTTCCCTTCACTTAGTGCCTGGACCAGTGCCCAGATCTCTGCTCGCTGAGCAGACCATCCTGGGGGAAAGGACTCTGCCTTTATTACCTCTCGGGTTGTTGTTATAGCATAACCTGCTCACCATTGTCCATCCTGCATGTAACTGCTGCCGTCTGTGAAAAGTTCCAGGTCTGGGTTTTGCAGGGGCTTGTCGGTTAGATCAGGCCTGCTTGCGTACACCTCTTCAATGATTTCTTCACAGTTATGGTCAGGCTGCCCTTCCCCCTCGGGCAAATATGTGGCTGGGTTTAAGGTTTGCACAGTCTCTAGACGGACTCTTGGATTTTCACATAGAAACCCCTGGTAGTGGGTCATCTTTGTGTTAGTTATCCATTTGTAACCTGGGCTGTTTTTTCAGGGCCACCACAGAATGGGGCACTTTTACATTTAAAGTCTGTCCCAGTGTGAGTTTGTCTGTCTCATTGACCAGGAGGGCTGTGGCAGCGAGGGCCCGTAAACAGGGTGGCCATCCTGATGCTACAGGGTCCAGTCTTTTAGACAAATAGGCCACAGGGCGCTGTCATGGCCCCACATTCTGAGTTAGGACTCCAAGAGTGGTTTGGTCTCTTTCATGTACAAACAGGTTAAACTCTCATGTCACATCTGGTAAGCCTAGTGCTGGGGCTTGGGTGAGCAGTTCCTTTAATTTCCTAAAGGCATTTTCTTGTTCAGTTTCCCATTTGAGGGTTTCCTTTCCTGATCCAGCAGTTGCTTCGTAGAGGGGCTTGGCTATTCTTGAAAACCCGGGGGTCCAGATCCGGCAAAACCCAGCTGCGCCCAGGAACTCTCACAGTTTTCTTTTTGTTTCCAGTCCGGGTATGGCGCAAATAACTTGTTTTTGTTCTGGTCCTAGGGCTTGGTGTCCCTCTGAGATAATAAATCCCAGGTATTTCACTGTCTTTTTGCAGATCTGGGCATTTTTCCACGAGACCTTGTACCCAGTTGTTTGGAGTAACCCTAGGAGGGCTCGAGTTCCTCTCCAACAGTCCTCTTCACTGGGGCTGGCAAACAGCAAGTCATCCACATACTGAAGCAGGGTACAGTTCAATATCTCCCCAGGGAATTTTACAAGGTCTGCGGCTAGTGCCTCTCCGAACAAGGTGGGCGAGTTTTTAAAGCTCTGGGGGAGACGTGTCCATGTCAGTTGAGTTTTTCCTCCTGTACGGGGATCCTCCCATTCAAATGCAAATATGGGCTTGCTCACAGGTGAGAGTCGAAGACAGAAGAAAGCGTCTTTAAGGTCTAGGCATGTAAACCATTTGGCATCTGCCAGAATGAGGCTTAGAAGAGTGTATGGATTTGGCACTACTGGATGTATTGTAGTGACTACTTCATTCACTTTTCGTAAGTCCTGCAGTGGCCTATAGTCTGTTCCTTCTGCTTTCTTCACCGGGAGAAACTGTGAGTTCCAAGGAGATCTGCACTCAGTCAGGATTCCCTCTTGTTGGAGGTGCTGTACATGCTTCTGGGTTCCTAGGTGGGCCTCTCGAGGCATGGGATAGTGCTTCTTTCTGGCTGGGCTGGCTCCAGGTTTGAGGTCAGTCACCAGTGGTGCCTGATTATGTGCCAAGCCTGGCGGTCCATTTTCAGCCCAGACTAATGGAAACCCTTCCAGGAGTTTGCTAGGATTTTCCTGGAGTTCTCTGCTCTCATACAGATGCCACTCTTCTTCTCGGGGAACTGAGATGGTTAGAATCATAGACTCTCCCTGTTGGGACAGATGTTCCTGTTTCCCGGGGATGAAGGTAATTTGTGCCCCCAATTTAGATAGAAGTTCTCTTCCAAGCAGTGGTATCAGGCATTCAGGCAAATATAAAAATTCATGAGTCACTAGATGGCCCCCTACTTGATAGGATCGTGGTTGGCAGAAATGGCGGGCAGTTGAGTCCCCAGTATCTCCTATAATAGTCACCTTTTTCTTGGCCAGGGGGGCTACAATTTGGGTCACCACAGAATACTCTGCTCCTGTCTCTACCATAAAACTCATTGGTTGGCCCCCTATAAACATTTTGACCTTGGGCTCCCGGGGACCCAGGGGCATGGAGCCCGGTCTCTCCTATTCTGAGTCGACCCCAGCCAGTCCAATGCGATTACTGGCTGGTGGCTCCAGCTGATAAGTAGGCCTTTTGGGGGGTGCTCTCTTTCCATCCTTTCTGTTTGGGCACTCGTTGTCCCACTGTCCTTTCTCCCGGCAGTATGTGCACTGGTCTCAGCCCAGGGGCATCCATGTTTGGGGTCCCCTCTCCCGGGGTAGTGCAGGATTCTGGCTGAAGCTTGATTTCCCCAGGGCTGCTGCAAGGAATGCGGCTTTCTGCTTCATTCACTGGTCTGCCTCTCATTGGGCTTCCCGTTCTCGGTTTACAAAAACTTTGTTTGCTACTTCCAGCAGATGTGCAGGGTTCATCCTTGCGAATCCATCCAGTTTTTGGAGTTTCCGGCATATATCTGGGTATGATTGGGCTACGAAGGCAGCATTGACCATCAGCTGGTTTTTTTGGGCCTCAGGATCAAAAGGAGTGTAGACTCAGAATGCTTCACATACTCTCTCATAGAAGTCAGTGGAGGTCTCGTCTGTCCTCTGGGTCACCATGGTCATTTTAGACATGTTAGTTGGCTTCTTGGCTCCTGCTCTTAGCCCTTGTAGGATGGCCTCCCGGTACTTACACAGTGCTTCTTTTCCTTCTTCGGTGTTAAATTCCCAATCTGGTCTGTTGTCAGGGGCATGTGTCATGGCCCATCCCTCAACATCCATTGTGTCCCCAGGGGCTCGGACCTGCAGCAATTTTCGTGCTTCAGTGAGAATGCAGTGTCCTCTCCTCCCTATTGAAAAGAGTCAGAAACAGCTGGTGGACATCTTCCCAGGTGGGTCAGTGAGAATGGAAGATAGACTTTACGAGGTCAATCATAGCCTAAGGCTTGACAGCCTAATTACAGTCGTTACATACCACCAAGTAGAAATCATCGTGGGCTGGACAGAGACCAAATATTTGCATGCCTTTGAGACACAGCCCTATTACTATCCCAGCATCGCTTTGGGACAGGGCAGGGGCCAGCGCTACCCGACAGTTGCCATGGAGGCAGCGGCGGCCGAGTTGGAGGCGGTGCCGGGGCTGCGGGGGCTGCTGCTGCTGCTGTTGCCGGGCGGCTGTGGCCGCTGCTCCATCCGCCACCGCTTGGCGTGGCTCCCCTTGACGTCTTCCGTGGCCCGCTCTGACACTTTTCACTCCTTTCATTTGGAGGGCAGGCCAAAAATCCTGACCGGTTTACCAGTGGCTCTTTATCTGCTATTATTGTGGAAGCTCTTCTTAATTTTGCTTAGACCATAATGTGATTGAAATGCCTGCAGTTTTTCAGAGTAGGAAGGAGTATGATGGCGCCAATTGAGAAGGGCTGTAGTGCTAAAGGGTTGGTAGCAGAGTATGGGGTGCCCAGGCTGAACAGTCCCATTTTCCCCAACTTGTTGTGGCCCTTGTGTCTCCCGCAGTGGCATTTGGAGGGCCGGTGGTGCTGGCCTCCCGGCTTGCCCTGAGTGGAGTCTCCTTCCTACCGGCTCAGGCTGGGGGCTGGGCTCTGCCTCTGGGTCCTCAGGTTGGAGAGGTGTTGGTGCCCTGGGAGCATATGTAGGGGGCAGGCACATTTTGTTCTCTGTGTCTCCCTGGAAAATAGGCTTTTTTCTGTCTGCCTTTTTGTCCTGGACCAGCTGAGCTGCTAATATCTTCCATTGTCCATGTCCATTTGAGCAGAACCGAATCCATGGGGGTAGAGTCTGGGCGATATTCAGCCAGGAGTCAATGTAAGGGAATTGATCTGGGTGGCCTGGGGTTCCACTGATTATTCGATAGACTGCTAGCACTGTTGCTAGGTCCAGAGTTCCTCCTGAGGGCCACCCGACTCCAAAGGGCGAACATTCAAGCTCACACAAAGTGCGGAGCCTGCCAGGGGTCATTTGAATTCCATAGTCTCCTAAGAACCACTTTTTGAAATTCTTAATAATGCAGTCTAGAGTGGTGGGTTTCGACTTAGAGCCTCCCATTCTTTTTAGATGTTTAAGGATAATAGATCTGTTGCTTTAGATGTTTGGGAAGGTAGCCTTTATATATTTTCCTTCTTCACTCTTCAAAACACCTGAGTTCCCAGAGAGACTGCTCTCTTGCTTGGTCTATGAGTTGTTTGAAGGCTAATTTGGTCCAGGAGTCTGGTTTCCACTCACAGCTGATGTCTCTGGAGCTCAAGGCCTCAAGCAGTTCTAGGGACTTTCTTCATTAAATCCTCTCTATATCCTGCACTAACGTACCAGGGGCGTGGGACTGATGGTGGATGGTAAAACAAATGGACTATAAAAGGGGCCTCCAAGGCTGGGTGAGCCCGGTCCTGAAGGAATTCATCTTCTAAACTTGAGTCCTGGGGGTCTGAGGCTAGGCAAAAGGGGCATTACTTGGGTCAGTTCAGTAGGGGAACAATAAGTCTCTGGTGCTGTGTGACAGAATCAGGTAGGAGACTTTCTCAAAGAAATAGCATCCTAGCTTCCGAGGGCACAGGGGCATTGACTCATTGGCTATGTCCTTTTCCCTCCCAGTGTAGCCACCTTGTGCCGGTGTCGCAGACAAGGGAGGGTTTTCGTTGCGTCGGCCTGGCCCCTCCCCTCGTGGGGACGAAGGTGTCTCTTAGCTTTGGTGGGTCAGTATAAGCCACTGATTCCGATCAGGACCCTGAGGGACCGATACAACCCTGGGCCGTATGAGGTCACCACGGAACCGCAGGTTGGGACTCAATTGAACTCCGTAGCAGAATGCCATGGAGCTGCAAACTCTAGCCTGATCACATGCTTCATAGGCCGCTCATTCACTCACACACACACAGAGGTTAACAAAGGTCATCCCACCAATACCAATATCCTATTTCCTGTAGGAGGGGATCCACCTCCTCTTCTGTCCACTGGGACAGGACCTGATACCTGACCTGATTTTCCCATCTGAAATACCATCAGACAGAGAGCCTGTAGGAGGGGATCAGCCTCCTCTTCTGTCCAATGGGACAGGACCTGATTCCTCCCGGGGGTTCCTACCTTGTCCGGACGGCCACCTGGTGAGTATGTCCTTTCCTCCACGGAGTCTGGTTCTGGTTGTAGACCAGCCACCCAGGGGGCCGAGTTGCCATCATGAAGGAGAACCCGGAATACCGTCGGGTGGCTCCACCTGGTTTGCTGCTGGAATCCCGTCCCCCGGTTGGCCGGAGCCACCAGTCCAGCAGCTCAAGGGGCCGGTGTGGTTGTATCTCACTGGGGCCTCCAGAAATGTTACAGAAATGACAGGCCAGCCAAGAAACAAGCACCAGTCGGAAGGTTGGAGTACTCAGATTTATTAAGTCGGCGAGCTCAGAGGGGCTTCTGCTCCAAAGCTCTGAGCACCTCTAAGCAGTGTGCATGAGGTTTTATAGGGTTAAGTACAAGCTTAGGGTATTCAGCCAATAGACATGGAACAGATTTAGCAGCATCATTATCACAAAGGTGGAGGCAGAGAGGCAGCAAACCAACATTCCAAAGCCAGATATATCTCTTTGAAAATCCAGCTGGCTAGGAAAAACCATGAGCAGGAAATCAGCAAACTAACACTAATTAACTTTGATTTATGAATTAGTCCAGAAGAACTCAGATCAGTATTCTGATACTTAGATTTGTGAGTTATCTCATTAGCGCAGCCCAGCTTTTCTTGTTAGCCTAGCCCTGCTTTTCTTTCACACATCCACCTGCCTGGGTTATTCGTTGGAAGCTGGAAATCTGTCATTTCTTTTTCTTTTGTTTTGAAAGTTTTATTCCCCACTCTAAGGTCGGGTTGTCAGAATAAAATCGCTAGTAGGTTTTCCCGCAGGGACATCTGCATGGCATGAAGTCTTTGCCTCTTACACTCCTGCAAGTTTCTCAGTCACTTGAGAAAGCTGTTGCCAGCCAGGAGGAGGGTCCCATTTTTGGAGTTGAAAGCATACTCATAAGATTTTTACTTTTATCCTGACAAATTCAATGGAGGTAGCCGGGTTGAAAAAAGAATTAGACCAGCCTCTTACCTAACCACACAGTCCAGACCCCAGTATCTTTCAACCGGGTCCCCTTTAGGGATGTCTCCACTGAGTGGGTATTTCCCTGTTGTCTTTCAACCCACCCCCCCACCTAGGACGTCTCGTCTAGGTGGGCATTTCCTGGTATCTTTTGACCAGGCCCCACCCAGAATGTCTCCACTGGGTGGGTATGTCCCCCCAGTATCTTTCAATTGGAGGACCAGGTACCTGGATACAGCACCAAATAAAACTCAGGATCATCAATCAATATGGGAGATCCGAGAACCAGGAGAGACTCACCCAAATTCGTCTGAACTCCCTGAGGAGGCAGATGGGCACAAAGGGCCACTGCTGGTACCAAGGCTGTGGTTCCTCAGAGAGTTCAGGTGAAGGAGTCGTCTGCTCTGTTTCCCTTCGTGCAGCCTAAAAGTCGAGAATTATGTTTCATTGGGCGGGTGGACTTGAGCAGGGATGACAGCCACTCAGAAGGCTCTGAGGGACCACTACGAAGAGGTAGGGGAGGAGCTAGGGTATATAGGAGCCTTACAACAAAGATCAGGTAGTTGGAACAATAAAAGCTTACCTGTTTCTTAAAGAAATCCAGGCATCTCAAGTTAAAGAATTTAGTGCTTTTCTATGTATGGGAGGAAGCAAACAATTGGGCTCATAATATTTATTCCTTTGACAAGCATCTAGCTACTTAGGGCATTTGATTTTGTCTTTTTTATTTTGAGTCCGCTGAAAAGGCACAATTGTGAGTGGCTGCAGAGGCTGGGCTGAAAGCCTGTCCTCACTGAAATGAGGCACAGTTGCTGATGCCTTGGTTTCAGCATTCTTAGTTCACTGATATGGTTCCAGTATTTTTGTTCACAATGTTCCCCTTTGACCTAAATTCGACCAATATTTTGGGAGTCATTCCATGAACAATTTTGTCCCAGAGTATAAGGAAGGCTCATTCCTAGTTCAGAAGAAGAATCTGATGACATGCCACTCAAAGTGCTAGTTTTTGGATCAGGACTTGTTAATACTAAAAGTTCTCTGGATCACCTGTCTTACTACTCTATTATGATCTAGGAGATGCTTAAAACTCATTGCTAATTCCATATATAGAATCACAATATTAGAATTATTCTATGCAGTGTTGTAAATTTTGTCTTTTTCCTCAAGATGTATAGCCATCGTCAATCTTGTTGGAGGCCTAGTTACACATTGGGGAATGCAAGAGGCAACAATCATATAAAATATACTGGACACAAGTAATACAGCTAGTAACGTTAATAAAGTTACAAGTAAGAATTTAATAGTCAAGAAGTTATGTCTTTGGGTTAAAATCTTGCTTATGTTTCATGATTGAGCTTGAATGATCTTATAAGAAAATTCATACTCATGGTCAGGCTCAGAGCAGGTAGTATTAACTGGTCAGGTGAGGTCACCCACCTTGTAATGGCAATAGTGGCCTAAACAGAACTATAATTTCTTTTTTATAATAAATTTTCTGAGGTCTATCTAGTTGGAGCCTTGGAGTAGGGAGACCCACCAAGGTAACACAGAAGTACTAGATATACATAACTTACCATAAACCTAACAATTGGAGTAGTTCATAATCAAAGGTATGAGAAATTATCAAAGTAATTGGTATACAGGCCTGGTCCGGTGTCTTGGGTCAGCTGTCTACCTCAGATGTCGTCTTCTTCTCATCCTGGTCAGGTAGCTTAGCCTCCATTTGAGCATTGTTTTAAGGTGAGCACTACTCTATAGGCCAGTGCACTGCAGGGCCTCGACTCTTTCTGACTGGAAACTAGTCCAAAAGTCAGTTTGCTTCTGCTTTGCTGTGTATGGTCTACTTAAGAGTAACTGATAAAGGGTCCTTCCATTCAGGTTGGAGATAATCCTTTAAGTCATGCCTGTTCCAGTATGTATAATCCCCAGGTTGCAGGTGATGGGCCATCGGGCCTTCATCCAAGGAAAGATTACTGGGCTTCAGAATCAAACCTAGAGTGTCCTTTTAATAATTCAATTAAACTTTGCAGCAATGTAACATAACAGGAAGGAATGATCTGGGAAGTGTCTTAGTAAATATAGACCTCAATCAACAAAACTAGCATTTAATATCCACTAAAATATGTTCTTTTTCTCTCTAAAGATACCGCCAATTTTATCAAATATAGCCAAATCTAGATTAATTTGTTTACAAGTTAAGTCTATTTGATCATATAGGCTCTTTTAAATTGGCTGTGTTGGAACATTTAATAAGGAGTCTCAGGCTAGAATGTTAATAAAGTTTTCTAAGGCCAGGAAAGCCACGTCAAGGTCTCGTCATAGATTTTTGCCTTACAGATTTAGGCGAATTGTTTTCTCTTTAAGGTCCTTAAAATACCTTGAGATTCCTATACCTCTTAGGAGATGAGCTTTCTAATTTTTCTGACAGAGCCACTGGTGACCTAAGAGTTTCCAGTCTCTGGAGGGATCAGATAGAGTGTAAATGTAAGTGCTCCAAGTCTGCTTACATAGGTATAATTTATCAAATTGCTGTGAATCATAATTAGCTTAAGGAGAAGAGTTTAAAAGCCAGTAACATTTCAGACAAAATCAAACGATATAACCATATTCATCAGTTTACTCAGCCCCATGTAAATAATCCTTTTGTTAACAGTTTCATGAAATCAGAGCTTTTATCAGAACTTTAAAATTTCTTACCCAGTTTAGTTCAGTGCTATAGTTTGAAATTAATTAGAAACCAGTAAATCTCCTTGAAGAGAAAGCATTTGGCAAACTCATCAGAGTAAAATAACCGTCTATAAATGACAAAAGATTTAAAGGCATGGTTAAACACCGTTACACTGCAATCGATAAATAAACCTCGTCACAATAATCAGAATTATGACCGGTAACATTTCAGGTATACCACAATTTTAGGGATTCCACATGATTCCTAGAATATCTGTATTAATTATACTTTCTCATACAATGTAAACTAGGAAGATTTACTATTTATTTGACAATAATTTTCATGTTATTTAACATAAAAAAAGAAACTTACTAGTTTAAAATCTCTCCTTGGGATATTTCAGGGGGCCCTCTGTAGCATCCCAAAGTTAACTGGAGGTCAAAAGGACCTTAATCAGAAGTTGATATTTGGGAAGCTTGTTAAAAGGTTTCAAAACACTTGGTCAGATGAAAGTATAGACAACTGTGGGAAAGTACTTATTCATTAACAAGAAAATATTTCAAAGGTAAATGCAGAGCAGATCACTTAAAGGGCAAAAGAAGATTTACAGTCTGTTACAGAAGGCGGATTAACACTTTAAGAAAACTTTGTCCTCTTAACAGAGGGAAAACCAAATCTAGTCTTGTACAGGCTTACTTCTAAGATTCATTTACTTTGACCAAATTTATCCTAAACTTAGCCATTCCCGACCATGTACAAAACCCTTTCCTCAGGGTTCCTCTTCCGCAAGTCTTCCACAACTTTCTATACTCAGTGTTTTGTCCCTTATTTTCTCTTGCATTCAGAAGTAACCAGCTTCAGGACAAAGTCACTATTTTCCATTAACAAAATATAACTCCCTTCCTTATATCTATCTTTACACATTCATCCTACTTTCCTAGGATTCTGAGATGTTTCCCTTAATAGTAGAGAATATTTCAGGGTGGCACCAACCATTTATTAATATTTCTAAACGCCTTTAGTTTCTCTGAAAGGGGATTATTTTATCTGAAAATGGCATAGCTATTTATTAAACACCCATCATTTAACTTAATTTAGCACAACTCTAGAATTCATACATATCAAATATTTACAGAGATTATCTTAAGCATAGATTTCTAAAAATATATTTTTAAAGAATTTACCCAAAAGCTCTCATCTCATTTGCATTTAATTTACTTAGAATTTTATCACACCACATCATTATTATTATTTTTTGACAAATCTGTAACAGTTATAATAGGATCTTATTTGACTTTTATTAAACCAAGGTACAGTAAAGGTATTATACTTAATATTGATAACTCTAAAGATGTCTATATTTATTAGAACAAACTTAAACTAAACTTAATAACAAGTATTAAGTTAATATTGGATATTTTCCACTTCACATGAACCTGAGAGTCAATTTGGTCAGTTTTTATTTTAGAAATATTTAATTTGTAAGCTCTTGTTTTTAAGTCAAGTAAGCAGAGCTCTTTGACTTTGATTTACTATTTAGCAGTAGAAATGTCTCATATCTATAATGTGTACAGAGACTTACAAAGAGTCAAAAGCTAGAGATCTCATAGCTTCACTTTAAAACTTACTTATGAGTTAGGTATTACAATATAAATTTACTGCTTATAAATAACAGTTGGAGTAAGCTGAATTTGCTTGCTCAAATCACTAAGGCTTACTATTTATGAAAAAGACATTTAAGATTTTTTGACAAAGTCTGAAGGGCCCGTCCGAGTTCTGAGTTCTAAAATGCCAAAAATTTATTCTGCCTTAAGTTTTACTTCCTTGGGCTAATTAGGCTCAGTCTTAGGTAATTGTTTGCTGTATTTACATTTCTGATCTGCAAGACAAAGACAGTTGCTTCCAGTTCCCTCAAGAACTGCTCTGTCACTTATATCCAATTGTATCTCCTTAATTTGCTTTTCTGTATCAGTGAGAAGAGCCCTAAACAAAGAATTCCATATTTTAAAACTTTAAGGTTTACTTTATCATGTCTTCAAAACCTTGCATAAGGCATTTAGTAAGGTTTACTTACATACTTGTCTTCAAAACCTTGCATAAGACATTTAGTAAGGTCTCTGTTCCTTGAGTTATAAGCTAAACCCAGGGAAACCCTCTTATTGTCCCAAGAAGGGGAAGCATTTCTCCATGGAAACAAATCTATCCCACAACACCATTAAGCAAAAGAGGTTTATATAAAGCCCATTTAAATATATCAATTTTACAAAATTTTATCTCAATTTTGTCAATTCTTATACCTTTAATATTAATGTTTATTCAGTTTAATCAATAAGTCTTATTTCTAGAAGGAGTGCCAGAAGCCTTTCCCTTTTATTTCTTGTCCATTTTATCTAACTTTATATAAAAGACTCTGGGATCCCTAAGTTTGAGCCAAAGGACTTGGGCCCTTGTCAAATTTTAATTTGATTTATTGGTCTGTTGCCCCAATCATTGATCAAGTATCTCAGTCCATATATATCTTTTCCAGCCCTATAAATTTTTACAATTCACATTGGGGTAAATAAAGCGGACTTGTTTGAACTTTAATTTTGGGGACCACTATTTGATCCCTTTGGCCGTTTTCTAACTTTTCGTACTGTAGTGTCAAAACCTTCTATCTTAATCTAAAATGTCCATTTTATATGTCCCATTCAAAATAACCATTTAAAAATTGTTATCCATTTTGGATAAGTCCCTTAGTTTTTCTTGTTAGGAAAAAAAAAGAAAAACTTTCAACATTTTTTACATTTCTTTTTCCAGTTACTCAGCCTAATTAACATTAATTACTATAATGTTTTTATTGGCATCTCTAAAACCCATTGAGGGGAAAGGGAAAACACAAATGTAACTTTTCAAACTGATTTTCTTTTTAAATATGTTCTTCGTTTAACCATTACATATAGATTAACATATTTAAACTTGATTGACTTTAAAAGGTACCAATAAAACAGCTGTTTCTAATGAGAGCTCTCTCCACTTTCACCAATTTAGAAGTTTCTCCAGATTAAGGGATCCATCATATAGCTATCTATTTTACATATATATGTGTGTGTGCGCGTGTGTATATATATAGTGAGTTTAAATCAATAAGATGAAGAGACTTTTCCATATGAGATTTGGGCGTGTTGCCTAAATAAAATTCAAAAGTTTCCTCCCCAAAAGGTAAAGGTCTTTGTGTTCCAGGCTGACGCAACAAAGTTTAAGATGGCAAAATGCCTGAGAATTAGTACAATCAAAGGATTGTTTATAATCCCAATTTATTTTCTTGGCCACCATATGTACACAATACTTGTACCTTTTGGATGGCAGAGTTCAAGGTTTCTTTAAAAAAAGGAAAGGAAACAAATATATACATACATACACACACACACACAAAACACCCAAGAAAGTTAACATATTTACATTTCAAAGATGCAGGAAGAGAAATCCATGTTCCCCCTAAAGTAGTTTTTGTTTGTATAAGGTCAGAATTCCAAAAAATCTTTTTATCAGGCCTGGCTTGTTATTTTTATTGTGTGAATAAAAATACTGCAATGTGAGTGATAATACTGCAAGTATATCATTAAACAAACAATGCTGAAACCAAGTTATCAGCAGCTGCAGCCAGCACCCTCACCCCCTCTCGCAGTGAGGACATGCCTGCCACCCAGCCTCTGCAGCCACTCACAATGGTGCCTTCTGAGCGGACTCAGCATAAGAAAATACAAGATACTGGCCCTAGAGAACTAAGTGCTTGTCAAATGAATGAATTCAGTGATATCAATTGTTTGCTTCCTCCCATACATAGAAAAGCACTAGATTCTTGAACTTGAGATACCTGGCTTTCTTTAGATAACAAGCAATATTTTATTGTTCCAACTACCTGTTCTTTGTTGTAAATCTCCTATATATCCTAGCTCCTCCCCTACCTCTTTGGAGCAGTCCCTCAGAGCGATGTTAGAGGCTGTCATCCCGGCTCGAGTCCTCCCACCAAGTGAAAGATAACTCTTAACTTTTAGGTTTCACATTTATTTCAGTCAACAGTTTTGGCAAACTCAAAGGGACCCAGAGCAGACTTCTCTCCTTCGCCTGAACTCTATGAGGAACTGGAGCCTTGGTACCAGCAGTGGTCCTTTATACATAGTAGTTAGTATCTGCACATTCCAAATTCTTAATTTATCTCTCCTCCCTTCCCCTCTGGTAATCATAAGTTTGTTTTCTATGTCTGTGAGTCTGTTTCTGTTTTGTAAATAAGTTAATTTATGTCATTTTTTTAGATTCCACATATAAGTGATATCATATGATATTTGTCTTTCTCTGACTTACTTCACTTAGAATGATAATCTCTAGGTCCTATCCATGTTACTGCAAATGGCATTATTTTATTCTGTTTTATGTCTGAAATATATATATGTATATATATATATATATATATATATATATATATATATATATAATTTCATCATCAAATAGATATATATATATATAAAATCACATTTTCTTTATCCATTCATTTCTTGATGGACATTTAGGTAGTTTGCATGTCTTCATTACTGTAAATAGTGCTTCTTTGAACATTGGGGTGCATGCATCTTTTGGAATTGGAGTTTCCTCCAGATATATGCCCAGGAGTGGGATTGCTGGATTATACGTTAAGTCTATTCCTAGTCTTTTGAGTAATCCCCATACTGTTTTCCACAGTGGCTGCACCAAACTGCATTCCCACCAGCAGTGTAAGAGGGTTCCTTTTTCTCCATGACCTCTCCAGCATTTGTCATTTGTGGATTTTTGAATGATGCCATTCTGACTGTTGTGCAGTGACACCTCATTGTAGTTTTGATTTGCAATTCCCTGATAATTAGTGATACTGAGCATTTTTTCATGTATCTCTTGATCATTTGTATTTCTTTCTTGGAGAATTGCTTGTTTAGGTCTTCTACCCATTTTTGGATTGGATTGTTTGTTTTTATCTTATTAGTCATATGAGCTACTTATATATTCTGGAAATCAAGCCTTTGTCAATTTCATTTGCAAATTTTTTCCCCATTCCAGACATTGTCTTTTTGTTTTACTTATGGTTTCCTTTGCTGTGCAGAAGCTTGTAAGTTTCATTAGGTTCCATTTGTTTATTCTTGCTTTTATTCCTATTTTTTGGGTACACTGTTCTAGGAGAACATTTTTGAGATGTATGTGAGATAATGTTTTGTGTATATTTTCTTCTAGGAGGTTTATTGCATAGTTTGCAGCAACATGGATGCTCCTGGAGAATATCATTCTAAATGAAGTAAGCCAGAAAGAGAAAGAAAAATACCATATAAGATTACTCATATGTGGAATCTAAAAAACAAACAAACAAAGCATAAATACAAAACAGAAGCAGACTCATAGACATAGAATACAAACTTGTGGTTGCCAAGGGGGTGGGGGGTGGGAAGGGACAGACTGGGATTTCAAAGCTGTGAACAGATAAACTAGATTATAGTGTATAGTACAGGGAAATATATACAAGATCTTATGGTAGCTCACAGAGAAAAAAATGTGACAGTGAATATATATATGTTCATGTATAACTGAAAATTTGTGCTCTACACTGGAATTTGGCACAACTTTATAAAATGATTATAAATCAATAAAAAATGTGAAAAAATAAAAAGAAGTAGGACAGACACTGCAGACGCTTGGAAGTACCTCCCCTCCCCTAGGATCTTTAATTTGTTTCTTCTAAAAAAACTTTTTGAAGTGTAATTGTATATAACATTATTTTAGTTTTAAGTGCTCAACATAATGACTCAATATTTGTATACAATTGTCCCTTGATATTTGAGAAGGATTGGCTCCAGGACCCCCAGGGATACCAAAATCTGCAGTCCTTTATATAAAATGGTGTAGTATAGTCAGGCCTCTTTATCCTCAGGTTTCACAGCTGCACATTCAACCAACCTGGGGCTGAATTTGAATTGGGGATATGGAAGCAGAGGATACAGAGGGTCAAATGTATATTGCAAAATTATCACCACAGTAAATCTTGTTAACATCCATCACCATACATAGGTATTTTTTTCCTTGTGATAAGGACTTTTTAAGATGTATTCTCTTATTAACTTCCAATATGTGATGCAACAAAATAGTATGTGATGTAAAACTATTGACTATCAGCACCGTGCTATATGCTACATCCCTATGACTTATTTTATAATTGGAAGTTTGTACCCTTTGATCTTATCTTCCCTTCTCTAGGATCTTAGGTAACAATTAAAGGCCAGAAATATTTGGAGCGTGTAGCTTCCTGCCAGGTTTACACTGTGTAAATTTCTAATTCCTACTTACCCAGTAGATAAAGGGGGGGGTGATTGCCACTTTCCTCTGCTAAGTGGAAAAGTATTGCACTCAACAAAGTGCATGGAAGGATTGAAGCCTCTTCTTACCCCTCCTCCTCCAGAAATCAAGAAAGCATTTTTTTCTTTTTTCTTTTTGATTTTCTTTCCTTCCAGCTGCCTCCCTCCCTCCTTTCCTTCCTTTCCTTTTTGGATACAGAGAACAAAGGGAAATGGCACTTCTCCCAACTCAGTCTCTGGAAGAGGAGGTAGAGTTTGAAAGAAGTAGTTTGTGAAGATTTCCACAACTACAAGGAAAGCGTGTGTGTGGAATGTGTGTGTCTGTGTGTGTGGTGCGGAGGGAAAGTAAAAGGATCAAGGCTATATAGAGATGGAAAAAAAATATACTACATGAAAATACAAAAGAGGTTCCCTATGGAATACTTCATGGGCAGTTTGTACCAGTTGAGAGAATACATAGCAAGAATATGGAAAAGATTTAAAAAGTTTAAACTCATATAAGAGGCTCAAGGACAAGGGAGTTAAATTGGGGTTTTCAGTACTCAATGTTTGATGCTTCCATTAATTTTGTATGGTTAGCATCTTTCACTTTGACCTGGGGTTATAATGCATATGTATATGTAAGTATCTGTGTGTGTTCTTGCTTGAAGAAGACCATCCCTTGCTTCCTCTCCCATCAGCCAATAGCAGGTACTTGAGATACATTTAGGGAGGAAGGAAGACACATATTCTTGAGGGTCAAAACTAAAAGCATAGTGTCTGAAATCAAATGTATTGAGCTGTTTGCTGTGATTATACACGGATGATGGAATCATGGATTTTTTAAAATTTTATTTTACTCTTTTTTTTCTTTAAAAAAATTATACTCTCTTTTTTCTGTAGACTGTATTTTTTTGTAGTTTCCAAAATAGGAAAAAAAAATGTAAAAGAGGCATTGTTTTATATGTGTGCAAATCTCCTTAATGTTTGGCTTAATAGAATGCAGCTAGATTCTCCTACCTGTATTCAATCTGTTGCTATCTGTTGTTTTGTTTTAGTATATTGTAAATGTTTGGAAAAGAAAGGAGTATTTTCCTAGCCTTTCTGATGGTAGTAATATTCGTATTGGTAGTTTCTTAGAGGTTAGTTGCAATATATTATCTGACATAACACAGAGGAAGTTTCCTTAATCTGTTATACATTAAAATCCATTAGTCAGTTTTGTATCTTGTGTGGACATTTTGCCCATGCAAGATTTTCTAACATCATGTACCAGTCATTCGAGTTTCATGGGTCTTCTAAATTTTGCCACATTTTATTATACTATTTTAAAAGTCACATTTGTTATACTATCACTATGTATCCTGGAAAATGTGTTAAGGATTGAAAAGCTGAAAAGCTTTCTGGTGGCATACGTGTTTTCCAAAAGTTGAATTTTCTCTTGAAAGCAAAATTTTATAATTGGTAACGAATATGATCTGTTGCTTTTCTCAAAATGAGAGGCTTACCCTTATTTATGTTCCAAAAAAGTCTGCCAAAGGCTGTAGTCTAAGTGAATTATAGTGCACCTGCTGATGGTTCTTACCAGTAAAGATGATGTTCCATTAAAAAAACTCAATTCAACTTGTCACTCAAATAATCACATGAGTGCTTTTCATCAAGACAGTCATCATACTCTAGAATGCAGAAGTCCTTTCTGTGAACTTGGCATTTTGTCACACATAATGTGAAAAGTCCATCTACTCAAGATTTGAGATGTAATAAAATGAAATTTTTCTTCTTAAGTGGCATTTTCTAGTAAATTTGGCACTTTTACAGTGAATCCGCATCTGTGATTACAGGTACAGTTTGATGCCACTGCCTTGAACCCACTAAGGTGCCAGCGGTTTTACTCACCATTGTTTATGTACCATCTGTGTAAATGTTAACACAATGAAAAAAGCTAACACTTTAGAATAAATAGGAAAATAATTTTGACCTCATGGACTGCCTGAAAGTGTGAGATTTTTAAAAGAGAATATTGCATGTGTATTTTGAACTTTATCTCCTCCAATCTAAAACTTATTAGCCTCCTATCCTCTCTAGAGTTGACCTCTGTCCCCAAGTGGGTGTGCATTCTTAATGTTGTGCTTGCATCCTTTTATGACATTTATATATATATGCTGATCAAAATATATACCATTTCAGGTGGTTACAAACATTATCTCAATTACATATTTCACATTATTTATATTATATTGCATGTATTATTATGCAACCTGCTTTTTTCCTCTCAATGATATATCTTAAGATTTATCCATGGTGATACGTGTAGATTTATTTCACTTACTTTAAAGTTTGTACAATATTCCTTTGTATAAATATTCCAATTTATAACTATGTACATATCTAGTTCCTTTCACTTATGTCTAGTAGATATCTGTATATACTTCCACCCACCTATTGAGAGACAATTCTGTGGTCTCCATGTTTCTAGTATTACAAACAATGCCAGCAATAACACCCACACATATACTTTCTCTTGCACAGATGTGAATTTCTTGTGGGTATTTATTTAAAAGAAGTCCTGGGCTGTGCTAGTAGGGAAAAAAAAAAGAATGTAATATAAGATGATGAATGTAACTTACATTATTGATATTATAAATCTATATATTTAATGTTTGGCTATCTTATGGAGTAAACTTTTATGATTTTAATTGAGAAGTGGGTGATGTTTATAATATTACTTCTATAAGAATATATATTTAAATTTTTACATAAAGCAAAATCAAAGGATAATGTTTGGAGCCCATAATGTACTTTTAAGTAGAGAACTGCTTATCTTTTTAATTTCTTACTCCAGAACTTAATAATGATAGGTTAAGGAATGAGTTTTAGAGACAATGTCTCTAAAATCCTATACTCAGCAAGGTGAACACAAAGAGAATCCCATTTCCTAGTACATAAGAGAATCAAAGAAAGAAGATGGGAACTATTTTTCATTGGTGCCTATAATCATTGTTCCTGTTTCTGAGTACCAAGGGTAAATTAAAAGTGTTGGATAATGGAGATTCATTATCATGACTTCAAGGAAAAAATTACTCTCCCATAAATTCTAGGTAATTTGTCTTTTTCAAGCTATCTAGTAATGAATTTCTATTTGTTTACAGCTTGGGTAGGAACACCTTTTCAACAAATGGCTGGAGCGACTTGCCATCTTATATCTGTCTTCATTTATCTGAAACTTGTGTGACTTCAGAATGTTTATTTCCTTTTTGACCCCAAAGTAGATAAATAAGTACTGAATTTTGTATTTATTGGCTAAGTAGATATAACCATTTCTTAAAGCTAATTTTATTTAGTCACACATGTACTATTTCTGCTTTTGTCAAGAAAGATCTAAGTTGTTGCCAGCATGTGGGGGAAACCTGAACTACTCAAGTAGATGTGATCTAATTTAAAAATTCACTGCTTCCTAGTAACAGGATATTCTTGTTCAAAATTTTCATACGCTGGAGGGAAAACATTCTTCATTCTCATATTTTCCTAAACAGAGAGATGGTAAATTATTAGTTCTCTGGGTTTTATTAATTTTTCATGGAAGATATGTACTTCCAATGGGAGTTTTAGAAGGCAATTAAATTCATCAATTCTTACAACACACAATTTGAAAACTCCTAAGACTCAAATTAGATTAACTAGCTTTAGTAACTTTCAAAAAAATCTAATATCTAGATTTACTATTAGTTTCTAATAAATAGCCTGAAATGATACCAACTTCTCAAAGCTGTTTATGATTGCATCCTGCAAGATTCATTTAAAAGGAAGTGATACAATGTTCATAGCAGCATTATTTACATTAACCAAAACATGGGAATAGCCTAAATGTCCATCAACAGATTACTGGATAAAGAAGATGTGGTATATTTATACAATGGAATACTATTCAGCAATAATAAAAAACAACATAACACCATTTGTAGCAACATGGATGCTCCTGGAGAATGTCATTCTAAGTGAAGTAAGCCAGAAAAAGAAAGGAAAATACCATATGAGATCGCTTATATGTGGAATCTAAAACAAACAAACAAACAAACAAACAAACAAACAAAAAAACAAATACAAAACAGAAACAGACTCATAGACATAGAATACAAACTTGTGATTGCCAAGGGGGTGGGCGGTGGGAAGGGACAGACTGGGATTTCAAAACTGTGAACAGATAAACAAGATTATACTGTATAGTACAGGGAAATATATACAAGATCTTATGGTAGCTCACAGAGAAAAATATGTGACAATGAATTATATATATGTTCATGTATAACTGGAAAATTGTGCTCTGCACTGAAATTTGACACACCATTGCAAAATGATTATAAATCAATAAAAAAGTTAAAAAATACAAATTTTTAAAAAAGGAAGTGATAAAAGCTGGCCTAATCTCCTTAAAAAATATGAAAGTTGGGAAAGCAAGTGTAATTTTTTTGATGATTACTGATGACTGAAATAAAAACTCACATAACAAAATCAAGGGATTTAATTATGAATATGATTTTTTTTACATTTTTTACACTGAATAGTCAAGAAATTTCTTCCTGACTGCACACATGTATTTTTCTGCTGAAGTGTATCATAGTTCTACATAGAAAAGAATTGTTGAAGTAAAGAGTATTGTGTAAATAAGGTTAAGCTTTTCTCTAACTATGCTATTAAAAATATATACATAAGTACCAAGATGTTACAGGTTCATAAAAGCATAGAAAGGGAGGGAATATATAAACAGAAGAGTCACTTACCACCACAAACTTCTTCTAGGCCCTCCAAACTCTTCCTTCTTGTGGCTAGAATTTTTTTAAAAAATGATTACTGTTAAACCTATAGGAAAACAGCTATGGAAAATATAAAATGTCAATGATGGTTTTGTTCTGTAGTAACATACAAATTAGAAATTTTCTATTAAGTCAGAAAATGAAATCAAAGAAAAGATGAATGTCTTTTCCTGGAAAAATCCATGCCTACTACAATCAAGTAATATGTATCCCCTTCCCTACCATTTTAATAATCTCTGTCTGTATTTCACAATTTACTTCAGAATCCTTATTAATGCAATGATTTGGCTACAATAAGTTAAATGACAAAAAAATATGTACTATGATTTGATGTTATGAAGAAATTGATATTTTTATATCTGACATCTATTAGCTATCTATTTCTGACTATCAGTCTCTCTCTGGAGAGCTGTTAGAGGACGATGATTAAGAACTTATACTCTAAGCATGTGGTTTGATCTGAGCCCCATACTTTCTAGCTGTGTAACCTAGTGCAAGTTCCTTATCCATTCTGTACCTCAGTTTCCTCACCTGTAAAGGAGGATAATATTCATACCCATTTCCTACATTTTTTTTCTTGTGGAGTAACTGTATTCCTATAAAGAAAATACTTATAAAAGTGTTTATAAAAATGTTTAATATCTTTATATGTTTAAATATGGTATACAAGTTTCATTTTGGAAAAGGCTAATATCTTCAAAAAAGAAACAGAGTTCTAACAAAAGGAAAGGAGGTGAATAAGATAAGGAAAAAGATCTTTGATTATGAGGGATGTAGGTAGCAATGACATAGAGTCCTAGGTCAGGAATCAGTCACTGTGTTGGTTGCCAGTTTGAATTCAATTGATCTGGACATAGATGTCTCACTTGCAGGAATCTGGGTTAGTTTTAGGAAGTGGGAGAGGATCAGGCCCAGTTCCATTTTCTAGGCCAGGCCTTATTCCTGGTCCACCCCTTCCTGAAGTTCACTGAGTAGGTCCCTCAATGAGGAAGCCTTCAGTTTCCCAGGGCTACACCAACTTTAGCCCAACAGTCAGGTTTAGTATTTGGGGGCTCAAATGTGTCTTATATCAGTCTTGCCTACAGACATAATTCACATTCTCCATATCAGTTGTATCAAACCTAAAAGAAATACTTTTATTTCCTCATCTGGCTTTTCTTCTTACATAGTTAGTTCAAAATTTGGGAGAAAAGTTAAAGGATGAAATTTATTGAGACCTCTCAGCCATAGACCTAAGACCTAAGTCTTATTCTTCTCTATTCTTTCATAAAAACATTAAAAGAATAAGAAAGCATAATTCCTGGACAGAGAATCTTTTTGTAAGAAATTGGTAAACATTATATGTTATTCCTTTTATTGCTAGAGAAAGGCACCAAGATTTTACACCAAGTATACTTAAGAATAATGAGTAAAAGTCACAGTTTACCAACCCTAATGGATTCCCAGCTGAGAGATGTATGCTGTTGATTGTGTTGTAAATGTTAGAACTGCAAGTGTATAAAGAGAAACATGAATCTAACATTTATTTGAAGTGATTACCCAGGTTGTGTAAGCACATTCTTTAGACACGTGTCCAAGTACTCCATGTGCCCAGTTGATTCAATAAATAAAATGTCTGATTACATCAGGGAGATGGCAAAACAGAGGGCATGGTAGGGGTTCAGAACTGGGAAGGCTGGATTAAACTTTTCTTGAAGAAATCAGAAGTAATTTCTTCTTCTGATATATGCTGAGAACAGGTAAGATTGTTTAATTAACACTAGTTGAGAGTAGGCTGGTAACAGATGTAAGACAAACTTGTGTATACACTCGAGATATTTCAAGGTGAAAGAAGATGAAAATACAGCCATATTTTGTGTAATAAGTCTAAAACCAGTTTAATCTACCTTGATGACTATTTCTGTCATTGATTTTTAGTTTTACCTTTTTCTCATCATACATAATTTTGTGTAGAGATGGGTATGTTTTAAGCACATGTGCTTCTATGATTAAATTATTTGTTTTTATAGGAAATATCTCCCCCCATGATAATGTATCATGTTCTTGTCCATCTCAGTATCCAAAGCTGATTGACTAAGGGCTTATACTTACTGATACTTTCTGTGTGCAAGACATGATCTAAACACTTCACCTCATTTCATCCTCACAATAATTCTTGTAGTTATCAGTAATATCAACTCCACTTTGCAGGTGAAGACATTTATTTTTAGAGTGGCTAATAGATTTCCAAAGGCCATAGTGTTTCTATACAATGAAGCTGAGTTTTGCAGGCTGGAATTGTGATTGAGCAGGACTCACAGCTCTTGTAGATAGGCAGAAGACAGTGAGGGAGGCATAGCAATTACAATCTTGGTAGAAGAAAGCAAGAAATCTTGTCAATGATAGATTCTAGATATAACTCATAGAGAAAAAAAATTCAGGAGTGGGAGCTATTAACATGAACCAAAATAAAGCAAGGCCTAATGAGATCACATGTCAATAGCATGAAAAAAACTCAATAAAAGTAATGACATGATATGTCACACGATACACTACAGAGCGTGGTCTGTTTTTTCTTCACAAGGATGAGGCCATATCATGGGGAGTGGGGTTTCCAGAATGGCAGAATGATGAGTTTGACAGACCCTCTCCCCCTAAAACAATCATTTCATTCGATATAGGTAAAAAAGAAACCAGTCATTTGACATCTCTGGAGGTTCTCACAAGGACATCTAGCAAAGGAAGGAACAGTCATTCAAGAAAACCTCCCACATCACTGTGAGAATAGTCAGAGTCTGGTATTTTAGCCACAGCCTGTTCTTCTGATTCTGTCCCCATCTCATGTGGATGCTCTTCTCTGGGTGGTCTATCATGGGAGAGTGAAGTCGAAGTGTTAAAAGCCCAGGATACAGTGAAAATCTTGAAAGTGGTAAGAGAAAAACATGTCATCTTGTATAAAGAATCTCTCATAAGTTCAGTGGCTGTTTTCTTATCAGAAACAAGAGAGGTCAGAAGGAAGTTGGGTGACATATTCAAAGTGCTAAAGGTAAAACTGCATCTATCAACCAAGGATCTTCTATCCATAATAACTAGTTTTCAAAAATCAATGGTGTTGAATTTTCTTTTAAGCCAGAAAACAGCTTGTTAGAACACTATTCCTCAAAACAGATCATAGTTAAACTCAAGTTTATTGGTATATGGACCAAAATTTCAGACCAAATAGGAAGAAAAGAAAAGAAATCCTATCAAGCATCCAGGCATTTAATTAACACTCAGGACTTATAAGGATATTGGCAACCATCTGAATATTTGAATTTTACATTTTTTAGTTCAATGTTTGGCATCATTTAATCACCCTTAAGCAGCAGGGTGCTTGGGCATAAATAAAATCTTTTCACCTTAATTAGAGATAGAAAGACTAATCTGTACCCTAAAATGACACAATATTTTTTGTATGACTGCATATCAATATTGGTTAAAATATTCATGTGGGAGTTCCAAAGGTTATAACCAATTTGGCTACTTCAATTAAAAAAAAATGCATTTATATCATTGCCTTGTTGTTTTAATGGTCCAGTTTACAGATTTGGAATATTTCTTTTAACCACTGAACTGTCAGTTATAGGTTTTCTAAATCAGCCTCTACTCTCAGCAGAATAAGGGAATAGAAATTGTTTGTTTGAGCTCCTAAGTTATGCTAAATATTTTGCTTATAACACTTAATTCAATCTATGCAAATCCTATAAAATAGGAATTATTCTCCACATTTTTATGGATGAGAAAACTAAAGCTCAGAGAAGTTGCCCAAAGTCATACAGCTATCAAAAATTAGAACTATCTAGATTCATATTTGATCTCTATATTTCTATCCCCAAAGCCTTTCTCTTTACACCATATTCCTTAATGTTACTTTCAAGGACTTAACAATAATTTGACTTTAGCAGGGTTCTTAACTTACATTGATAAAATCCATTGGGCCATGATATCTGGGAAAGCCCAAGTTTCACAGCTATATGAAAGGGAGTATTTGTATGAGACGTGAATATTTCTCTGGAATACAATTTCTTCAAGCACATGGTTGGTTATTGGCATGGAACCCAATATACACAGTGGCCTAGGAGTCATTGTGGGCCATCTGAAAATATGTATCACTTGTAAAGCACTATATAAATACATGTAAGCCATAATTTTTCTACTACTATCACTAATATATGTACAAGAGTTGCTAGAAATATATAGTAGTAAGAATGGCAACAGTTTGGCAACCAAAATAAGATATAAAAATGGTTCTTAAACTAGTAGTACTTTGTGCCTTGAGCAGTGTTGCACAAGCTGTTTCAGCATTATGAATTCATGGGGAATTTGAAAACAATAGAAGAAACCTAACATAAGTTTAACCCCAGAAATAATCATCTTATATTCTTCCATATTCAATTTTTGCATTTATATACACATACACATGTATTTTCTTTTTTCTCTTTTTCTTTCAAAAAATTGAGATTGTACTCTAATTAATATTTTAATCAGCCTTTTAATATTTAACATATTTTCAGCATTTTCTTCTGTCATGAAGTACTTTTCAAAAACATCATCATAATGACTGCACAATATTCAGCTGTATGAAATTGATCATACTATGTTAAAACAACAGAGAGTTTTATGAATTTCAGTATCTTTAAACATGAGCCATGTTATTTTTATTTATATTATTCCAGCTTCACTATGCATGTCCAGTAAATACATTCTCATAAGGATTTCTTTTAACATTTCACAGATATCCAAAGATAAACTCTGACTACATTTGAGACAGTTGATGTGTCCTTAGTGGTTCTTTATTTTTTACTGAGCAAAATTCAGTGTCCTTAGGCTGAGCTGCTTTTCAAGACCCTGCTGTGTGTTAATCAAACTTAACTGTTTTCTGCTCCATAGTTAGGTATGCCCCATAAGCTCATGTCTTCAAGCTTTTGTTCAAGTGCTTGGATCCTACTGCTTATGTTATTGTTTTTTTCCCCCCAATTCCTCATGTGTAAACTCTTCCACTTTTTAAGGACTACCTCATGTTTTACTCCCTCAATAACATTTTCTGTCCACGAAGCAACCAAGAGGATCTGTTTCACTCTCAGCCATCACAGCTCTTTATTCATGCCAACATTTCTTGGATACATATTACTTTCTTTCTTAGATTGTTTAAAGGAACTATTTATCAAGCAGCTAATGTACAACAGTTTGAGAGAGTCCAGAATATAACAGCTAGCTCTTTCTACCTGAGTTTTGAACCAAATGAAAAATGAGTCTAGCAAGTAGGAATCAAATAGCCCTTTAATTACAGATAAAGCAAAAACATGCCTTCCAGCTTTCATTACCCACCTTGTCACTGACAATACTTCTCTGGGAAGATTTATGGTTTATAGAGAGATTTCATTCTGCTCTGCCATGTGGAAGGAAAAAAATGGATTTAATACTGAGTCTTTTTCTCACACTCATAGTCAGGTAATTTATTACAATTTTGTGGGAAAGGCTAAGGAATAAGACAAGAGATGAGCAGTATTTAGCAGTAATCCTTCCTTATGAAACCTCTACAGTTCTGTACTAACACTGCTTAGCTTTTTCATTTTTTAACCCAATGTACTTAATCATTAAACCCTTGCTTACCAAGAGGCATGTCTATCCTTCTTTGGAAAGATGATCAGCATCCCATTGGGAAGTCCTGCTCCCACCTTCCTGAGGCTATTTCCTGCACATCACATCTTTATGGAGTGCCCCCAGAAGGCTGTTGGGTGAATATTTCGTATCAGAAGATTCATAAATATGCCTAAACAGTATGTGATTTTAAAAGAATCCATGGCCACTCTGTATTCAAGACTGAAACCTCACTCCCTCTTCTATTCCCATCCCAAATTGGGTCCAGAGTGCTTCAGTTTCTGCTTCTGGGGCTGAAGTTCACTGGAATGGGTATAGTTCATTCTGGTCTCTGATGTACATCACTGTTAAAGACTTTCCAGCTCTCACATAATTATCACACCAGTGACTCTCACTCATGACATTTCAAACTGAAACACACATTGCCAGTGCCTAATGAAGTAGTCCCAGGCAAATGTATATTGCCAGAACACATTACTTAACATTGGCAAGTCAGAGAGAACAGTGATATCTGAAGGAAAGGAGGGTAGACAGGGGAAACTTGATTTCTGCTTCTCTAGAATTGCAGTCAGTCTTAAGCCAATTGTCTGTAGATGATGTCTGGCAAGCAAACACCTGGGAGAACTCTTCCTGCATGAGAGATTCATCATATCTTGGGAATGAAAATTTACCTTTTCATTATGTCTTCTCTCATCATAAGTGGCATTTGGGACATGGTGACTTTCTGCAATTTAAAACTTTTGCAATGCTGGCAGCCCCAGACAGAGGTTTATTTTGAGGTATATATTTTTTATGCATCATGTTCCAAACCCTTAACTTTCCATTTCTCCTTTGAACCCAAAGGATATGTTATAAGAGGACTTCTACAGACTTTTGCAAGAGGTATTTTTAGTTCTGTGCCTCTGCCATGTGCTTCTGAAACCGTATGAATGCTTCAGGTCTTGCCTAAAATAGCAAGAGCAGTTAAGTGTCTATTTAATTATCTGAGTGAGAAAAGATGGTGGCTTAGATCCAGGTAGCAATGGAGGAATTTGGTGAGATGAACAGGATCTAGATGTATTTTGAAAATAGAACAGCCAGGATTTGATAATAGATTGACTGTGTGATGTCAAAAGAAGGGACAATCATAAAGATTCTAACTTTTTGGCTTCACCCCTGGAAAAATGGAGTTGCTGCTTACAAGGAGTACCACCTAAAACCCATCCAAAAATATTGACAGTGTTTTAGGCTCTGTCCTCCTGGTGTTGCCTTTCAAATCTGTCTCAAGATTATATAATCACTTGGTGTATCTGTTCTTATCTTTAAAGGCTATTTCCCAGTTACTCATATTGTGGCATCTTTACTTTGGTCTCTACCACCATAGAGTGCTTAGCAGAGTCTAGATATTGGCTCCTTCTATGCCAAGATAGGTCTTAACTGTTTTCCACCATGGGCCCTTTTGTAAAGTCTGGTATAGCCTAGGAGCCTCTTCTCAGAATAATGATTTTATTTTTTAATTTTAATTTGTTTTTTGAGAAGAACTATTAAGATTTAATCTCTTAGCAACCTTCAAATATTCAATACAGTATTATAAATTATAATCAACATGTTGCACATTATATTCCTATTGCTTATTTATTTTTATCACCAGAAATTTGCACCTTTTCATCCCTTTCCCCCATTTCACCCAAACCCCCCATCCCTGGTAACCACTAGTTTGTTTTTTCTATCTATGAACTTGGCTTTTGTTTTTTTCTGGTTTTGATTTGTTTGTTATGCTGTTTTAGATTCCACATATCAAAGAAATCACACAATATTTGTCCTTCATTGTCTAACATAGTTTACTTGGTATAATGCCTTCAAAGTGCATCCATATTGTTGCAAATGGCAAGACTATTCTTTTTATAGCTGAATAGTATTCCATTATATATATAATATATTTACATACATACCTTACATATATATATTTGCATATACATCTTATTTTTAAATTTTTTATTGAATTATATTCAGTTTACAGTGTTGTGTCAATTTCTGGCACAGAGCATAATATTTCAGTCATAAATTTCTGTATCCATTCCTCCATTGATGGATACTTAGGTTGTTTCCATATCTTGGCTAATGTAAACAGTGCTACAGTAAACATGGGGGTGAATATATCTTTTCAAATTAGTGTTTTCATTTTCTTTGGATAAATACCCAAAAGTAGAATTAATGGATTATGTAGTAGCTCTATTTAAATTTTTTGAGAGACATCCATATTGTTTTTCACACTGACTGCACCAATTTACATCCTCACTAACAGTGCACAAGTGTTCCTTTTCCTCCACATCCTCAACAATATTTTTTTTTAAATAATATTCATTATAACTGATATGAGGTGGTATCTCATTGTGGTTTTGATTTGAATCTCCTTATTTAGTGATGTTGAACATCTTTTCATGTGCCTGTTGGCCATCTGTATGTCTTCTTTGGAAAAATGTTCGGATCCTCTGCACACTTTAAAACATTTTTAATTTTTAACTTTATTTATTTATTTAATCACTCTTTTTTGTGGGGGGAGGTAATTAAGATTTTGTTTATTTAATTTGTTTATTTAAATGTAGGTACTGGGGATTGGACCCAGGACTTTGTGCATATTAAGTATATATTCTACCATTGAGCTATACTTTCCTCTCCTCTGCCCATTTTTTAAATTTTTTTTTTTTTTTTTTTTTTTTTTTTTTTGCTATTGAGTTGTATGACTTCTTTATGTATTTTGGATATTAGCCCTGTATTGTATATAGGATTTGCAAATATTTCCTCCCATTTATTTCTCCCTGTCTTTTCATTTTGTTGATGTTTCCTTTGCTGCACAGAAGCTTTTAGTTTGGTGTAGCCCCATTTGTTTATTTTTGCATTTGTTTCACTTATTTTTGGGTCAAATCCAAAAATTCATTGCCAAGATCAATGTAAATAATCTCACCATGTATGTTTTATTCTAGGATTTTTATGGTTTCATGTCTTACATTCAAGTCTTTAATCCATTTTGAGTTGATTTTTGTGTATAGTATAGTTTAGCTTCATTCACTTTGTTGAGTGTTTTTATCTTAAATGGATGTTGAATTTTGTCAAATATTTTTTTCTGCATCTGTTGAGATGATCATACAATTTTTGGCCTTCATTTTCTTAATGTTCTGGATCACATTGTTTGATTTGCTCATGTTGAACCATCAATGAGACCCTGGAATGAATTCCGCTGGGTCACGGTGCATAATTTTTTAATATATTGCTGAATTTGATATGCTAATGCTTTGTTGAGGATTTTGCATCTATGTTATCATCTACATTGGCATGTAATTTTCTTTTTTTTTTTTTTGTGACATCCTTGCCTGGTTTTGGTATCAGGGTAATCCTGCCTTGTAAAATGAGTTTGGAAGCATTCCCTTCTCTTCAGTGTTATGGAAGAGTTTGAGAAGGATGGTTATTAATTCTTTTAAGTGTTTGGCTTCACCAGTGAGGACATCTGGACCTGGACTTCTATTTTGGGGGGAAGTTTTGGAATAGTGATTTAATCTCCTTACTAGTTTACTCATAATTTCTATTTCTTCATGATTCAGTCTGGGAAGATTGTATGTTTTTAAGAATTTATCCATTTCTTCTAGGTTATCCAATTTATTGGCATATAATTATCCATAGTGTCTCATATGATCTTTTGTATTTCTGTGGTGTCAATTGTGATATCTTCATTCATTTATGATTTTATTTGATTCTGTCTCTGACTTTTTTTTTTCCCCTTTGGTGAATCTAGGTAAAGTTTATCAGTTTGGTTTATCTTTTCAAAGGACCAGTTCTAAGTTTCATTGATCTTTTTAGTCTCCATTTCACTTATTTCCACACTGATTTTTGTTTTTCCTTCCTTCTACTAACTTTGGGTTTTGTTTGTTCTTCTTTTCCTATTTTCTTGAGGAGTAAGGTTAGATTGGTTATTTGAGATTTTTCTTGTTTCTTGAAATAGGCTTGTGTCACTATGAACTTCCTTCTTAGAGCTGTTTTTGATGTATCCCATAAATGTTGGTATGTGTGTTTCCATTTGTCTCAGGTATTTTTTTTTTATTTCTTTGTTGACCCATTGATTGTTCAGTACCTGTTGCTTAATTTACACATATTTGTGATTTTTCCAGTTTTCTTTTGGCTTCATACCATTGTGGTTGGAAAAGATACCTGATATGATTTCAGTCTTTTAAAATACATTAAGTCATTTTTGGTGGCCTAATGTATGATCTATCCTGGACAATGTTCCATGCAAACTTGAGAAGAATGTGTATTCTGTTGCTTTTGGATGGAGTGTTCTGCTGTTAAATTGAATCTGATATAATGTGTCATGTGAGGCTGATGTTCCTTATTGACTTTTTGCCTGGATGATCTATCCATTAATGTAAGTGTGATATTAAATTTCCCAAGAGTTACTATATTACTGTCTATCTCTCCCCTTAGGTCTCTTAATATTTGTTATATATATTTAGGTGCTCCCATACTGGATGCATATTTATTTATACATGTTATGTCTTCTTGTTGGATTGACCCTTTTATCATTATTTAATACCCTTCTTTGTCTTTTATTATATTATTTGTCTTAAAGTCTATTTTGTCTGTTATAAGTATAGCTATACAACTTTCCTTGGTTTCCATTTGCATGGAACATCTTTTTCCATCCCTTTGCTTTCAGTCTGTGTTTGTCCTTATATCTGAAGTGAGTGTCTTGTAGACAGCATATAGGTGGGTCTTGTTTTTTATCCATTCAGCCACTTTATGTCTTTTGATTGGAGAATTTTGTCCATTTTCATTTAAAGAAATTACTGACAAGCATGTACTTATTGTCATTTTGTTAACTTTTTATGGCTGTTTTGTAGTTTCTCTGTTTCTTTTTCTCTTGCTCTCTTTGTGGTTTGGTGACTTTATTTAGTGTGATACTTAGATTCCTTTTTCATTATCTTTTGTGTATCTCTTGTAGATATGTTGCTTTATGATTGCTGTGAGGCCTACATATAACAATTTATATTTATAAGTCTATTTCTTGTTGATAATAACAACTTTAAACATATTCTAAAACTATATTTTTACATCCTCTGCCACCTTTTTTTGTATCACATTTTATATCTTGTTATTTTGTGTATCACTTAACTAATTGTTGTACTTATTGTTATTTTTACTTCTTCCTTTTAATCTTCATACCAGCTTTATATGTGATTAATCCACTATCTTTACCATATATTTATTGTTACTAGTGAGAGTTATACTTTTGTATTTTTTTAATTACAAATTAGCAACCTTTCTTTTCAGCTTGAAGAAGGCCTTTTAAAGTTTCTTATAAGGGTGGTTTACTGGTGATGACTCTTTAGTTTTTCCTTTTCTGCAAAGCTCTATCATTCCTTCAATTCTGAATGATAATTTTGTTGGGTAGAGTATTCTTGATTGGAACTATTTTTTCCTTTCAGCACTTTGAATAAATTCTGCCATTCCCTTCTGGTCTGAAAAATTTGATGATAGTCTTATAGGACTTCTCTTGTACATAAAAAGTTGTTTTCCTCTCCCTCATTTAAGATTGTCTATCTTTAAATTCTGACAGTTTAATTATAGGGTTTCTTGGTGTGAATCTTTTTGGGTTCATTTTGTTTGGATCTCCCTGGGCTTCCTGGACCTGAATGCTTGTTTCCTTCCCCAGATTAAGGATGTTTTAAGCCATTATTTCTTCAAATATGTTTTCTGCCCTTTTCTTTCACTCTCTTATCCTTCTTGGACCCCACCATGTGGACGTTACTTTGCTTGACTGCTCCCATAAGTTCTTAAGCTATCATCACTTAATTTTTTTGTTTATTTCTGCTACTCTGTTTGTGTGAGTTCCACTGCCCTGTCTTCAGTATCTCTGATCCTTTCCCTTTGCTTAATCAATTCTGTTGTTGAACACTTCTAGTAGTATTTATTGATTCAGTTATTGTATTTTTTAATCTCTGTGATTTCTTTTTGGTATTGTCCTACATTTTCTCTTTGTTGAAATTCTCACTATGTTTATTCTTCTCCCAATTTCAGAGAGCAACTTTATGACCATTATTTTAAACTCTTTATCAGGTAAATGTCTCCTTTTTTTTTTTTTGTTTTTTTGAGTTTTATCTTGTTCTTTTGTTTGGAACATATTCCTCTGTTTCATAATTTTGCTTAATTCTCTATGTTTGTTGCTAGGTATTAGGCAAAACAGTTACCTTTCACAGTCTTGAAGAAGCGACCTCTTGTAGGAGTTGAACCTTGTCATTTAACCTTGTCCTAGCTCTTGGCTGTCTCTTGAACTTGATGATTTTTCAAGCAGTCTGATTTATTTATTTATTGAAGTATAGTCAGTTTATAATCTGTTAATTTCTGGTGTATAATACAATTATTCTTATATACATATATTCTTTTTCAAATTTTTTTCATTATAGGCTATTATAAAGTATTAGATGTAGTTCCCTGTGCTTTTCAGTAGGACCTTGTTGTTTATCTATTTTGTATGTAGCAGTTAGTATCTATAAAGCTTGAACTCTGAATTTATTCCTCTCTACCCCCTTTCCCTCCTGGTGACCATAAGTTTGTTTTCTATGTCTGTGAATTTGTCTGTTTTATAAATAAGTTCATTTGTCTCTCTCTTATTTTTAGATTCCATATGTAAGTGGTATCATATGGCATTTTTCTTTCTCTTTCTGGCTGACTTCACTTCATATGACAGTCTGCAGATCCATGTTGCAGCAAATGGTATTATTTTATCTTTTTTATGGCTGAGTAGTATTCTATATATATAGAGAGAGAATATGTATATATATTATATATATACACACACACACACATACACACACCACAATTGCTTTATCTTTCCATGTCTTGGCTATCATAAATAGTCCTGCTGTTATGTTAGGGTGCATGTATCTTTTTGAGTTAGAGTTTCTGCCAGATATATGCCCAAGAGTGGGATTGCTGGATTATATGGTTAGTCTATTTTTAGTTTTTTAGGGAATCTCCATACTGTTTTCTGTAATGAACACACCAAACTGCATTCCCACCCACAGTGTAGGAGGGTTCCCTTTCTCCACACACTCTCCAGCAGTTCTCATCTGATTTATTTTTAATAGCACCACTTGCTGAGGATATGTCAAGACCTGTTAGTATTTCAAGGGGAAGAATCTCCATCAACACCTAGTTTCAGGCTGATTGGAAGCCAGACCCTCAGACAGCAGCTTTTAAATTATGCAAATATAATTTGTGGGACAGCAATTGGAAATCCTGCTGGCCTCAGCCTAGCTGATCTGGAGGTATTCCCTATGGAGCAGCTGTGAAAAATCAAAGCTCCATGTGGATGTATCAATCTTTCTGAAAGGTAGTGGCAAGCTGGAGGGAGGTAGAGGGAGGATGCAAAGATTGCATCCCCTGACCTACATTCCCTGAAAGCATCTCTGTAGCCTGTAAATGACTAGCAAACCTGAAGCCTGCATCTAAGTCTGAAACTTCAGGACAAATAAATATGTCTCTTTCACAGAAAGACTGGTGGTGTGTTTCAGTCTGCAGTCTGTGCAGGGCCCTGGGGGTGGTGGTTGAAGTCATCATCACATCATCCCTCCACCTTAGCAGTGTCTTATTTTGCTTCAAGTCTGTTATGCTTCATTTGTAATCATTAAAGCAACTGAATATTTTTAGAACACAAAATAAATGTAAAAATATTTTGAATGCCTCTATTCTTCCCATCTTTATGGAAGAGCAATATAGGAGTTGATGGGGGTGACTACAGGAGAATCTGATCTCTGGCAAGACCTGGAATAAACTTGTCTTGTATTAGCTACTGAGCAACATGGTGTATTAAAAGTCTTCCTGGGAATGTATTCTTGGTTATGAATTATATACAGAAGCTGGACAGGGAACAGCATCCAAATCTCTAAGTTAATGATAATCACACCCAAAATCAACCAACTAATTAACATTAACTATAATGAAAACACAACTAGTGTTCAGTCGTCATGATTACATGGTTTACTTAGTAAAACACAGGCTTAGAAATTTCTTTAACTGAGAGAAGTAATGGTTGTTAATACTAAATATTCCTTTTTTCCATTAAAGATCTCTAGCATATTAATTACATAATAAGCCCATTTATTGATTTTAATGCCTTGCAGTTTGCTAAAAATGAAATTCTCTCCAGTTGCTTTAGGATTCCTTGAAATTTAATACATATAGTGATTTGGGGCTAGAGAGGCTCCACTGGCCAGTTTTAATGAAAATATACAGTACAATGAAAAATAAAACTCTAGGTTCACCAAATTAAATTTTTGTTCAGTGGGGGAAAAATCCAGATAAATCAGACTTTCTTGTATTTACTTTGTTAATGAGGAAATATAATCCAAGCAAAATAAATCTCTTTCTGCTGAGATGGCAATTTATTAGTGCTGGAAGTTTTATTTCTTATTGATTAGGTAATAGATATAAAGAGACTCATTACTCTTGAGTGCTCCGGCTTGAGGAATGTTAACACAAGACAACTTCATGGTGATTCTGAGTAATTCTAGGAGTCCACCTGCAAAGGACATTCATATTCTTTTTTTGTTGTTATTTGTTTTTACTACAGACAATCTTCAAAAAGAACAAAACAAGTGCAGTAGACAAACATCAAAATTTTCCATTTATTTAAAAAAATCCAATTCAGCACTAGCAAATACATTGAAAAATACTTTTTGTTTTAATAATTTAAGTTCCTTAAGCTTAATGCTTTGGTTTGTTCTCAAAAGGCACAGCATATTAGATGATTGGATCTTAAAGACTTGAAAACAATAAGATTTCCAGGTAACTCTTTGTGGGAGCAGCAGTCCCCAGCTTCTGAAGTAATATTACACATCCAGTGTGGGAACTACTTAACTATTCCTAATGTGACATGTTGAAGAATATTTCTATTTTTTTGCTCTTTGGCAGAGTATGTGACAGAGACCCAAAAGTGTTAGTCATCCTTTATTTTTATTTTGCTGCTGTGTGTTTCAGTTGCCTGCCACAAAGCTATCTTTGGCACTGTTTGAAGAGTTTGGACTCCACTCTGCAGTTTGATGGGACTTTAGTGTAGCTGGATTAACTTGTCTTGCTATATAGTTTGTTTTCCAGTGGAATCCCATTGTTTATCTGTAGGAAGTAGAAAAGATCAGCTGTGGTTTTCAGATGTTACCAGCCAAGGAAACTCATCTCACAGTCTTTTTGATTTAAAAACCTAATATTACTAGGGGGAGGGTATAGCTCAGTGGTAGAACACATGCTTAGTATCCAGGAGGTCCTGGGTTCAATCTCCAGTCTCTCCATTAAAAAAACAAAGCACCCTAATATTATTAAGTTATCCAAGCATCCTCAGGTGGGAATAAGGGGTGGGAGGAAGGGGTGGGGCTAGAATGTGGGCTTAGGGCTGGAGCCTTCAAATGGACAAGAGTTCTAGCTCAGGCATATAATAGCTTCTTTCCCTTGATGACAATATGTGCAAACCATCTGATTAAATGGATACCCTGATAAACAGAGTAAGGTGAAAGCTGGGGGTGGAGACTAAATCCTAGAAACAGACAGGATTTTCTGCTAGATTCTGACAGTCTTGGACAGTAACCTTACACAAAAGGCTGATCTTCAGAGCAAAATGCTGATTTGTTTATTTATGATATTTAGACCTACCAGAGGTGATAGTGATAGTCTCAACCTTTTATAAAAACTAGTCATGCAAATTATATTGGGATGAGGTACAGTGTTTGTGATTTTCTTACTTAGGTTCTGCCCACATTGCACTGTCATTCTGCCTCTTTATGAAGAGAAACAAGGATTGTATTTCACTGGACAGTTAAATGAATTGTGCATTTCTTAAGAGTCTAAAGGGCACTCAGATATTACTGTCATGGGCACTTTATGTAAGTGTAACAGAGCAAATGATAGGGCAAGAAAGTGAAGGTGGACAGGCCATCTGGAACTGGGTAATTGACATTCATTTTGCATCAGTTTTATTTTCCAGGTGAGTCTGTTTCAAGGGCCCACTCTGCCAGGTAGAGCCCCAGACTGACAAATTCATCTTTTCCTCCTTTCGGAGTTAACCAGATCAATCATCACACACTGCTGGCAACCAGCACATGTCCCTCTTGATCTACATAAAATCAGGAATCAAGTGTTCTTTCTGGATGTAATGGATCAGTTACTCTCAATAATCACCTAGGCTTTAGCACTGAGCTCACCTGTACCTTTCTCATGTGGTCACAGTTGGAAGCACACCCTCCCTACTAGTACTGTTTTTTTTATGTGGTCCAGGGACCACCGGCTTCAGAATCTTTTGAGCTGCTTGTTCAAAAATGCTTATTCTGAAGTTTAATTCAGACCTTTGGAATCTCTTAGGATGGGTCCTAAGAATCGGTATCAGATCCACTGTTGGTGGTGGTGATGATGGGGAGTCTCTGAGGATCCTTCCCTCACTCTGTGGCTGATAGAAGCTCTGAAACTCCCTGGGAGCTCACTGTGTGCTGGAATGGGATTTTTGTGGGAAGAACACAGTGCCCTCTCCACCTTCTCTGTCTGGAGGTGCATATCTCACATGGCACATGCAGTGAATGGACCCTCATGTCCATCTTCACTCATTAAACAGAAGAATCAGAAAACACAACTGGGTCCCTGAAAGAGGAAAGAAGGAAACTCATAGGCTCACAACTGGTCTAATTCAGTTCACAGTGGCAGGAGATTAGACAGGCTTTAGGTAACTGAACTTCACCCAGTCATAACAATGGACTATTGCTAGAAAAATAATCAAGGACATTCTTAAATGAACCTGGCTTGTTTTGTTTTCTTTCATTTTGTTTTACTGCAAGTGAAGGATGCAGGACTGCTGGTATAGTTTGCTGCCACAGTCTTGATTTGATCTAAGAAGAAAACAGTAGTTTTCCCAGCCAGTGCTTCTGTCTCACCAATGCAGGTGTCAACACAGTGAAAGGCAAATAACATGTTAGCATTGTTATGAAAACAGTTTTGATCTCAAACACCCCCAGAAAGAGTATCCAGGACATCCCAAGATCTCTGTACCACATGCTGAGATTGACTTGGTGTGAGTATATTCTCTGAGCTACATAGCACCCCTTAGTAACCTAGCAGGGTGGTATTACAAAAGTTGATGGGAGATTTAAGGATTTGGGAATTCAGGATCTCAGCTATCCTTCCATCTCTAACAAACACCTGGTAGTTTGTCATACTAAGCAAGTACGTATGTGCTATTCAACTTCAACTGCAAAAACTACGTGTATTGAAGTGTACAAACAACACCCGTGAACCCAGAGAGGGTCTGGTGTGGATTTGCTTTTCTTGAGCTAGAGCCAAAAAATAAAAAAATAAAAACCCAAAACTTGTACTTTTCCTTAAGAACCAAATTCCATATGGACACAGCAGAGCATCCACTACAGGAGAGAGTAGCAAATATCTCATCCTTGTAAGGTTAAGGATGCTGGTCTTCCCAAAGACAACTGCAAGATCTTTCAGTGATTTCAGACTGCAGCTGAGTTTTCCATTTTAAGTGTCTCCACAGCAAAATCCTTGGAAACCTGTGATGATAATATTATTCATTCAGCTCTATTGATGCATATGCATTAATTGCCTACTACCAGACCTATAACAAAAGCTCACCTGAATGGGATTTTCTGTGTTGATCTCTGTTGTGGGTATCACCAGTACTGAAGGTCTTGGAGAATTTGTATAGCTGAATGGCACTTCTGAAACCAGAAATAAATATACAGCTACAACCATCTGGAGCTTCCACAGAATATTCTATGTAAAGTCATATCATTTTTCTTGTGGTAGTAAATATTTAATGGTAGTAAATATTAGTGCCAAATAAAACACACACATACACACACACACACACACAAAAGTAATATAACAGCTGCAGTGTATTTCTGATTTAAAAAACTGAATGATTTGTTATAATCATTGCACTTCATTATATAAAAGTAAATTATAAAGTCAAAGGTAGCACTGAATATAAGATTATGTCTAAATAACATTAATGGAGAATTTTTTTCTTAGGTGAGACTTACTTCTTTTGTTCCTTCAATATTTATTGATTATCTGCCATGTTCCACATGTTTTAGCAATCAAGCACTCTTCTTTCCCACCTGGAGTCCACAATGTGGTTGGCTAAATGCACTGTTTATAAAACACATTATATTATACAGTTCAATAATTGTCACAATATTAATTCACATATTCATTCAGAATATATTGTCTGAGCTTGCCCTATGTGCCAGACATTGTCATGATATTGATGAATCATGACTTAGAAGTTATGTGGTTTGTAAATATTTGGTCAGTCATCTCTGTTAAATATCTTCATTCTTTTTTATTAATAGCTTCAAAAATAATGAAAAATTCATCAAAACGGTGAACTCTTAGTAAATAAGCAATAATGGGTTTAAAAGATGAGCTATATTTCATTAAGATAAATTTTAGCTCTTCATACATTCTGTAAAGGAGAAAATGATCACACTGAAGAATTATTCAGTTCTGCCATTGAAAAGAGGACCACAATAGCACTGTCTATCAGTACTAGAAAAAGAAAATTATTTTAGCTTTAAATGGATCCTTCAAAATGTGAATAGAAGTGGTTTACTTGTTTAAATGAGGTATTATTACAATGGACTTCAGAAGGGTTAGCTGGTCTGACCTTAGGAGAAATGTCTAAATTACTTAATTTATTCATAAATATTGTAATTTGCCATGCTCCCAGCATGAGAGAAACAGAATTAATGATGATTTCAAATTATGTGAAAACAGTGCCTGGCAAGGGCTATGAACTATTATTTCCTTATAGAATAAAATAAAAAAGAGCTTTATATCTTTTTGAGGTATATACTTATTTCTTGAATCAAAGGAAAATTCCAGTAGGAAAATAATGGCTATTTTTTTTTCCCTCTAGTAACAAAGGACATCTTTAAAGTAAAGAAGTGAAAATTGGCTTGATAGCTCAGCATCACAAAGAATTACCTTGGGTTGAAATACCCAGAGGCTCAGAAGTGGAAACCTGGAAGCCCTAGTGCCAGTATTGTCTGGTGAGGCTGGAGGCATCAAGTCTTAAAGCAAGGAGAGACATCTAACGACATTTCTCATTACCGACAGAAAACAGAGTATGTTACCCATCATATGAAATATGTATTTTTAATTAAATAAGTTATTGGAAAATTGCAACTGCTGTCAAGTTTGAAGCCATAAGATTTGTAAGAGCACCACATTCAGGAAGGTAATTTTCTAGACATGGAAGAAAATAGAACATTCCTTCTAAGGAATGTCTATTTGAAATTCAGAATAAACTGATTTTAAGTGGGAATTGTTAATCTGAGGTTCAAAATTCCCAGTTTTGTGAACAATAGATTTACCCAGTAAAAATAATAAATCTATGATTTTTATAATTTTATAATGAAAGTCAGTGATCAAAAAGGAAAATAAAGGTTCCATAGTTTTCTTTAAACTTTTTGACCTACTTGAGTTCAGAAACCAAAGGATAGATTTGCTTTTAAATGATTTTGGACTTATGCATATTATTGTACTCATTTTGCCTTCCTGATGCTTCAATTTCATCATCCCTAGGTATATTAACTGAAAAGACTAAACACATAAATCATCACAACTAATAAAATGCTTCCTTAGTCGATGCAAGAGAAAAAACTATGTTTTTCTGGGGATGTGGTTTTTACTGACCACGCTAATGACTACTCTGACCAAAGTCACGTTTTCCTTGGGTGGGCATATATTTTTAACACAGGAAAATAGAAATTTTGGACATAACTCATTACTTAATTATTCATAGCCAACATTATAGCTTATATTTTTCTTTTTCCATTTATTTGAATTGGGATTTAAATAAGTTATATTTTGTGATTGTTTGGCATACATCTCTAGACGTTCCTGCTGGGAAACAAGCCACTGGACAATAAGCAGCTAGAAAAGAAGCCACTCCTAAATTTCCATGAGCTTAAAATGTTATATTCACACTTGCTTTCTTAAAATGCACATGCCTGCTTTGTTTTAATGTTTTGTGCAGTAGATGATCTATAGAGTGTATTATGCTAAAGAAAATTTGTGGTAAGCAATCTTGACATTGACCATAAGGGAACGAAGGAGGGCAGATATTTCCTTAGGGTGAAACAATGGAAGATCTTGGAAAGCCAGATCATCCATTAACAGAAATTTATTCAAGCGTGAAAGCATGCTGTTGAACCCAGAGGAAGTACTTGCTATCTTGAGATGTCCTGGAGGCAATGACAGGATTGACTTAGAAGTTTTGCATACCCCCAGGAGGGTGATTGTTCCTGGAAGGGATGGACCTGCAATTAATCAGTTAACCAGCAAGCAGAACTTAGTGCTTTATCAGATGGAATATCTAAAGCCCCATCTCTTTAATCGCTGTTATTTTCTAAGCTGTATACTCCTAATAAATATGATGTTGACCAGACTTTCAGGGCTCTAGATCCATGAGATCTTGAGTACCCTGGTCCCATCATTGCTCTTTATTTTGTCTCTTTGTTTCTTAATTCTTGCATCGCCCATCCTCAGACATGAACCTGAGCTGTGCTGGACATAGCACTTTCCAATAGACTAGATTGTTCAGGTTGCATCCTTGTGGAATTGTTTAATATGTTGTTTTGTGTTGTAAATTTCCTGTCAATTAAAGGTAGCTCTAGTGGTTTGATCAGATTCAGGTTGGATTGCCTTGGCAAGTTAGTGAATTTTTTCATCAGGAGGCAATCAATGTCTGGCTATTTCTATTTTGGTGATGTCAATAACCATGAATGTTTAGTGCCTAAGCCCAATTAGGGGTTTAAGAAATGGCGACATTCTAAAAATATCAAACTATCATTTTTTTCTGGTCCTTTTTTATTTGGGATACCTTAATAAAGATTTATTCTCTTTATCTCTTATTTGGTTTTGCCCTATGGTACCGTTTATATAGAATACATGGGATAAATGATTGGCTTGCTCCATTTTATCTACCAATGTTCAAAGTAATGAATTGATCCTTCATCATTCTCTGGTAACAAATTAGGTTTCCTCTTTTTTTAAAAAACACACTTATGAATGCAGGAACTTAACCACACTTGGTTTCTCCACCCATAGTAATTATTATCACTTTTGAAACTAAACATAGCCCATATTTGCCTAGATTGTTTCTCTTTCAACTGACTCCTAAGTCCTTTTGACATGACCATAGTAGTTGTTTATAGATAACTTTCTTGTGATGTCATCTCTTATGGCAAGATACTTCAGATTAGTTTTACATTTTGCCTACTGCAGATCTGGAATTAGCCATTTCTCTAAGGATCTCTGTTTCCTTTTAGTGGGAAATGTAGTTGGAGATCACAATCTGGGTGCTAATGGTGCTCATTGCTACTGGGGTTGTTGTTTTCAATTTTTTCCAAGTGATAAAATGGGGAAATACATACACACACAAATACATATACAAGTATAAATAGATATTAATGAACATATATGTATATTTCATCATGAATTCTATTGATATATCTAGTCAGTTTCAGGAATACAGATTTTTTTTTTCTATTGGTGGTGTTTTTTATTTTTTTATTTTAAAATTTGATTTTATCTTTGCCTAACATCTTCTATCTGCACCACTTTGCTCCCCACAATAAGATAAAAATTTCTGGTTTACAACCACACCAGGAATATAACTAGAATATCACATAATTACTCAATTAGTTTACTCCACAATCCACATATAAGTATTCCAGAATAGCAATACCAGTCTGCCAGCTATCACTACTGCCAACAATATTAATGGACAGAGTCTAAGATGTTGTTTTCTTCTAATTTTTTTAATCCTTAAACTACATCTCAATAAGCAGTGAAATTACTGTTTTTTTAAACATTTTTTATTGATTTATAATCATTTTACAATGTTGTGTCAAATTCGTGTTCAGCACAATTTTTCAGTCATTCATGGACATATACACACTCATTGTCACATTTTTTTCTATGTGACTTATCATAACATTTTGTGTATATTTCCCTGTGATATACAGTGTAATCTTGTTTATCTATCCTACAATTTTGAAATCCCAGTCTATCCCTTCCCACCCTCCACCCCACTGGCAACCACAAGTCTGTAATCTCTGTCTGTGAGTCTATTTCTGTCCTGTATTTATGCTTTGTTTTTGTTTGTTTGTTTGTTTTTGTTTTTGTTTTCTAGATTCCACATATGAGTGATCTCATATGGTATTTTTCTTTCTCTTTCTGGCTTACTTCACTTAGAATGACATTCTCCAGGCACATCCATGTTGCTGCAAATGGCATTATGTTGTCGGTTTTTATGGCTGAGTAGTATTACACTGTATAAATATACTACATCTTCTTCATCCAGTCACCTGTTGATGGACATTTAGGCTGTTTCCATGTTTTGGCTATTGTAAATAGTGCTGCTATGAACATTGGGGTGCAGGTGTCATCCTGAAGTAGATTTCCTTCTGGATACAAGCCCAGGAGCGGGATTCCTGGGTCATATGGTAAGTCTATTCCTAGTCTTTTGAGGAATCTCCACACTGTTTTCCATAGTGGCTGCACCAAACTGCATTCCCACCAGCAGTGTAGGAGGGTTCCCCTTTCTCCACAGCCTCTCCAGCATTTGTCATTTGTGGATTTTTGAATGACGGCCATTCTGACTGGTGTCAGGTGATACCTCACTGTAGTTTTGATTTGCATTTCTCTGATAATTAGAGATACTGAGCATTTTTTCATGTGATTTTGATCATTTGTATGTCTTCCTTGGAGAATTGCTTGTTTAGGTCTTTTGCCCATTTTTGGATTGGGTTGTTTGGTTTTTTCTGATTAAGTCGTATGAGCTGCTTATATATTCTGGAGATCAAGCCTTTGCCAGTTTCACTTGCAAAAATTTTCTCCCATTCCGTAGGTTTTCTTCTTATTTTACTTCTGGTTTCCTTTGCTGTGCATAAGCTTGTAAGTTTCATTAGGTCCCATTTGTTTATTCTTGCTTTTATTTCTTCTAGGAGAAAATTTTTTAAATGTATGTCAGATAATGTTTTGCCTATGTTTTCCTCTAGGAGGTTTATTGTATCTTGTCTTATGTTTAAGTCTTTCATCCATTTTGAGTTGATTTTGTATATGGTGTAAAGGAGTGTTCTAGCTTCAGTGTTTTACATGCTGCTGTCCAGTTTTTCCAACACCATTTGCTGAATAGACTGTCTTTATTCCATTGTATATTCTTGCCTCCTTTGTTGAAGATGAGTTGACCAAAAGTTTGTGGGTTCATTTCTGGGCTCTCCATTCTGTTCCATTGGTCTATATGTCTGTTTTGGTACCAATACCATGCTGTCTTGATGACTGTAGCTCTATAGTATTGTCTGAAGTCTGGGAGAGTTATTCCTCCAGCCTCTTTCTTTCTCTTCAGCAATGCTTTGGCAATTCTAGGTCTTTGATGGTTCCATATAAATTTTATTATGATTTGTTCTAGTTCTGTGAAATATGTCCTGGGTAATTGGATAGGGATTGCATTAAATCTGTAGATGGCCTTGGGCAGTGTGACCATTTTAACAATATTGATTCTTCCAATCCAAGAGCATGGAATATCTTTCCACTTTTTAAAGTCTTCTTTAATTTCCTTCATCAATGGTTTATAGTTTTCTGTGTAAAATTCTTTCACCTACTTGGTTAGATTTATTCCCAGATATTTTATTATTTTGGGTGCTATTTTAAAGGGGATTGTTTCTTTAATTTCTTTTTCTGTTGATTTATCATTAGTGTAAAGAAATGCAACTGATTTTTGAACATTAATTTTGTAACCTGCTACCTTGCTGAATTCTTCACTCAGCTCTAGTAGCTTTTGTGTGGACCTTTTAGGGTTTTCTATATAGAGTAACATGTCATCAGCATATAATGACACTTTTACCTCTTCTTTTCCAATTTGGATCCCTTTTATTTCTTTCTCTTGCCTGACTGCTGTGGCTAGGACTTCCAGGACTATGTTGAATAGGAGTGGTGATAGTGGGTATCCTTGTCTTGTCCCAGATTTTAGTGGGAAGCTTTTGAGTTTTTCACCATTGAGTACTATGCTGGCTGTAGGTTTGTCATATATAGCTTTTATGATGTTGAGATATGTTCCCTCTATACCCACTTTGGCGAGAGTTTTTATCATAAATGGGTGTTGAATTTTATCAAATGCTTTTTCTGCATCGATTGAGATGATCATGTGGTTTTTGTCCTTTCTCTTGTTGATGTGATGTATTACATTAATTGATTTGCGTATGTTGAACCAGTCTTGTGTCCCTGGGGTGAACCCCACTTTGTCATGATGTATAATCTTTTTTATGTGTTGTTGGATTCTATTTGCTAAAATTTTGATGAGGACTTTGGCGTCTATGTTCATCAGTGATATTGGCCTATAATTCTCTTTTTTTGTAGTGTCTTTGCCTGGTTTTGGTATCAGGGTGATGGTGGCTTCATAGAATGAGTTTAGGAGTATTCCCTCCTTTTCAATCATCTGGAAGAGTTTGAGAAGGACTGGTATGAGTTCTTCTTTGTATGTTTGGCAGAATTCCCCAGTGAAGGCAACCAGTCCTGGACTTTTATTTGTAGGGAGGTTTGTAATTGCTATTTCTATTTCCATTCAAGTGATCGGATTGTTCAAGTGTTCAGATTCTTCTTGATTCAGTCTTCGTAGACAGTATGTTTCCAGAAACTTGTCCATCTCCTCTAGGTTATCCAGTTTGGTTCCATATAGTTTTTCATAATATTCTCATATGATATTCTGTATTTCTATTTTATTTGTTGTAATTTCTCCATTTTCCTTTCTTATTTTGCTAATTTGTGCTCTCTCTTTTTTCTTCTTTGTGAGTTTGGCCAGAGGTTTGTCGATTTTATTTACTTTTTCAAAAAACCAGCTTTTGGTTTGGTTGATTGTTTCTATGGTCTTGTTAATCTCTATTGCATTTAATTCCTCTCTGATCTTTATTATTTCCTTCCTTCTGCTGCTTTTTGGGGCTTTTTGTTCTTTTTTTTCTAATTCATTCAGGTGGTGGGTTAAATTGTTTATTTGATATTGTTCTTCTTTTTTGAGGAAGGCCTGTATCGCTATAAACTTCCCTCTTAGCACTGCCTTTGCTGTGTCCCATAGGTTTTGAGTGGTTGTGCTTTCATTATCATTTGTCTCAAGGTATTTTTTAATTTCAGCTTTGATTTCCTCATTGGCCCATTGTTTTTTCAATAACAGATTATTTAATCTCCATGCTTTCCTTTTTTTCTCCTTTGTTTCTCTGTTGTTGATTTCCAGATTCATGGCATTGTGGTCAGTAGAGATGCTTGAGATAATTTCTATCTTCTTAAAATTGTTGAGGTTTCTTTTGTGCCCAAGTACATGATCCATCCTGGAAAATGTTCCATGTGCACTTGAAAAGAACATATATCCTATTTTTTGGGGGTGTAATGCTCTGAAAATATCCACCAAATCTAGTTTTTCTATTGTAGGATTTAATTTCTCTGTTGCCTTGTTTATTTTCTGTCTGGAAGATCTGTCTAGTGATGTTAATGCAGTGTTAAAATCTCCAACTATGACTGTATTCCCATCAATATTCCCCCTTTATCTCTGTTAGTAATTCTTGTATGTACTTAGGTGCTCCTATATTGGGTGCATATATATTAACGAGTGTAATATCCTCATCTTGTATCACTCCTTTAATCATTATAAAACTTCCTTCTTTATCTTTCTTTATGGCATTTGTTTTAAAGTCTATGTTGTCTGAAATCAGTACTGCAACACCTGCTTTTTCGGCTTTTCCATTTGCATGGAATATCCTTTTCCATCCTTTCACTCTCAATCTATATGTGTCCTTCTCCCTAAAGTGGGTCTCTTGTATAGCATATTGAAGGTTCTTGCTTTATTATCCAGTCTGCCACTCTATGTCTTTTGACTGGAGCATTTAGTCCATTAACATTTACAGTAATTAATGATAGATGTGTGTTTATTGCCATTTTGAACTTATCTTTGAAGTTGAATTGGTATATCCTCTTTGTTCCTTTCTTCTTCCTTTTGTGGTTTGGTAATTTTCCTTTGTATTATCATGGATTTTATTTAATTTTTGTGACTCCCTTGTAAGTTTTTGGCTTGTGGTTACCCTTTTTTGTAAATTTAGCCCATTACTATAACTGCTTTTATTAAACTGATAGTAACATGATCTCAAACCCATCCTACTGTTAAAAAAATTTAAAAAAGAAAGAAAAAAATTCTATATTTCCCTGCCTCCCTCTCCCACTCTCAGTGATTTGTATGTCTTCTTTTATAATTTCATGTTTAATTTATTTGTAATTCATGAGTTATCACCTTTCCAGGTGTAAGTTTCTCATTTCTGTAGCATCCTGCTGCTTTTCTTTTTAGAATAACCCTTTCAATATTTCTTTTAGCATGGGTTTAGTGTCGCTAAACTCCTGCAGCTTTTTTTTCTCTGTGAAACTCTTTATTTCTCCTTCTATCCTAAAGGATAGCCTTGCTGGATAAAGTATCCTAGGCTGCATCTTTTTACATTCAGGGCTTTGAATATATCTTGCCACTCCCTTCTGGCCTGTAATGTTTGTGTAGATAAATCAGCTGAAAGCCTTATAGGCGTTCCCTTGTAACTTACTCTTTGCTTTTCTCTTGCTGCCTTTAGAATCATTTCTTTATCCTTGACTCTGGCCATCTTGATTACTATATGTCTTGGTGTGGGTCTATTTGGTTTCTTCCTGTTTGGGACCCTCTGAGTATCCTGTACTTGGATATCTGATTCCTTCTTTAAGTTTGGAAAGTTTTCAGTCATGATTTCTTCAAAAACCTTTTCAATCCCCTTTGATCTTTCTTCCCCTTCTGGGACCCCTATTATGCAAAGATTGGGATGCTTTATGTTATCCCATAAGTCCCTTATACTATTTTCATTATTTTTTATTTGCTTCTCTTGTAGTTCTTCTGAATGTGTGCTTTCTATTGCCCTGTCTTCTAGATCACTAATTCGTTCCTCTGCATTATCTAGTCAGCTTTGCACAGCTATTAGATCATTCCTCATCTCTGTCAACGAGTTTACCCATTCTACTTGGCTCTCCTTTATAGCTTCAATTTCATTTTTGACATATTTTATATCTCTAAACACTATCTCTTTTAATTCCTTCAGCAATTTGATCACTCCTTTTTTGAAATCTTGATCTAGTAGGCTATCGATGTCTATTTCATTGATCTTTCTTTAAGAGGATTTCTCTTTTTCTTTTGATGGGGAAAGGTTTCTCTGCTTCATCTTGCTCATACCTCTCTGGCACTGTGGTTTATGTAGTATCAGTTGTCTATTTTGGTCCTTAAGGATTTTATCTATCTAATGCCTATTTAGGAATAGAACTTAGGAAAAAAAGAAAAAAAAATGTGAGAGAGAGAGAAAGAATTTTCAAAGAAGGGAGAACGAGGGTTTGAAAACAGTGTATAATGAATAATAGAAGAGCGAGTTGAAGCAGAGTATTAATTGGGTTGAGACTTCCTTTTAAAACCTTTAAAAAATAAAGGGGGGTGAAGATGAATAAATGTATTTGAAACCTGTGTCTAATCAATAACAGGACATCAAAACCCAAGAGAAATAGAAATGAATTAAGAAGTAAAAATTAAGAGGGTAATAGAAAATAGAACAGGCAAAAACAGATTTTAAAAAAGGGGGAGGGCGTTGTCAGTGTTCTCCTGGAGTCTATGTGCTTTTAATGTGAAGTCTTTCTGTCTTCATCCTGTTTTGGAAGCTCAGATTGCTGTTTTCAGAGGCCCTCCATTGGCGCCCTCTTCTGTGCTGCTCCCAGTACCTGTCAGCAAGCAGATCGCGCCTCCTCCTAACACTGGGTCACGTGCACCTCTCCTCTGCTGTGGGCGGGCTGGTCACTGCCCCTCCTGATGCCGCAGTCAGATGTTGCAGAATAGCCAGGTAGGAGGGCGGGTCGTGCCCCCTCCCAGCACCTCGTTCAGGGGTTGTGTTCCTGCCTGAAAGGCGGCGGGCCTCTCTCCCTCTACCTATGCCGGTAGCTCCACTGCTCTGTGCGACTGTGTGCTCTGCCCTGGTCGGTGCTCCGCAGGTGGGCTCTGGGAAGACCGAGGGACAGCCTTGTCCCTGCTCTGAGCCAGAACCCCGCTCCTTATTCATCTTTGTGGAGCAAGTTCTCTGAGGGACCAGGATGAAAGGATCCTATCTGCTCTGGGCTGTAGGCCCATCTCAGTCTGGCCCTTGAGGCTGCTAATCCCTTTGGTGCGGATGCAGGTTTCACCCCTGCCCCCACCTGGGTGCTAAGCACGGAGGATATGGCGGCTGTGCCTGAGCCCCGCCCCTCTTCCCCCAAAAAGTTTCCGTGGGTTTTCAGAGATGGGGGTATACACCCTTCCCCCGAGAGCACATCAACCTTGCTGTTTTATGGAGGGCCCAGATTGTTCTGCCCTGTACACCCACAGCCACGGCACGCAGCCCCTTGCGTTTCCCCGGGGCTGCCTCCGTGCAGCCGCCCCCATCCTCCACCCGGCTTTTGCATCCTGGCCCTGCCCGCCGCTGCCGTCCCGCGTCTCAGGCTGGGTGTCGGGGGGATGCTCTGTGCCCGTTTAACTTAGTTCTGTCAGTCAAGGGTTGCTCTGTACAGATCCAAGCCTCGTAGGCTCCCCCCCTTCCCGCTGGCCTCTCAGTTGGAGAGGGGAGACCCAGCGAGCGAGCGCCAGTCCTCCTTTGCCGCTCCCTCCCCGCGGGACCTGTCCCACTCTGCTTTGCGTTTTGTTCTTTCTTTTTTCCTTTCCTCCTACCAGATTTTTGGCGTCTTTATCTTTTGAAGAGGGCGATCTTCTGTCAGAGTTCCACAGGTGCTCTGGTTGGCTGAGTGGGTCTGTAGATGTGGGTCTTGGTGTATTTGTGGGAGAGGGTGAGCTGCGAGTGCCCTTCAACTCCACCATCTTCTCCGAGTCTCAATCAAAATTACTGTGTTTTAATTTTGTTTGGAACAGTTTCTTCATACGCTTATGCCACCAATAGGGTACACATTTGTTTACTTTTCTGATTTTAAGGATTTAAATTTTTTTTAATTTTATCTAATATCCAAATTTAATCCTTACAGTTTTTTCAAAGGAGGGACAAGTTAAAGAATGAAGTCAGGGGTAAAGAAAATATAGGTTCAGAGAAATCTAATAAATCATCCAAGTTAAACAGCTAGAATTTAAACGTACATTTCTGCAGAAATCCAACATTTTAAGACCATAATACTATAATGACTTTGAATAAATTTCATGTTAGTCTAAATGAACTATCAATTTAAAATCAGTAGTTTAATTTCTGATTTTGAGTATTATTGTTGCTGAATGTTTAAGTAAAAGTGAATTTTTTCTTCCACTCCAGGAACAAATTTTTTTTTTGTAAAATTATGCCGATTATTATTATATATTTATTGTTCTAATTATGAATTTATAGCAAACATGTTTGTAGGACTATGTCTTTACCATCAGTTCATTTTCTGTAAAATGGTACCAGGGTTCATTCATTGATTTATTCAGCAACTGTTTATTCCATTTCTACTGTGGTAGATAATGTGCTAGTTACTGACAGAGAACAATGAATAAGATGCTTTCCACTCTCAGGGAGACTATAAATAACAAGCAGAACTACAAACAAACACTTGTAAGATAGGATGATAAATGTCACATGAGAGGTATATTCTAGACACCATAGGTAGATGTTGGTAAGGAACAGCTCCTGGTAAAGAGGAGGAGATAAAGGTGAGTATCGTCAGGAGGTCTCTACTGAGGTCTCTGTTGAGTGGTGAAGGAGCAGTTAAAATTCACCAGGTTGCAAGATGAAATGAATGAGGTATTTTCTGTGTAAAAGAGTATAGAGGGTTATATTTTACAATATTATCTAATGTGTATTTTTGTCTCTATGATTACTCTTCCCCCAAATCCTTTCCAACATTAAAATTAGATTTTAAAATAATAAAAATCTTCATGTAGTAATGTTCTTAAAATTAATGTAAACACAGGCTTTCCTAACATTAAGATCAGAGTTGGATTATTTTCTAAAAAAAAAGTATGACTGTGCTATTTTTATTTTTATGACATGTAGAAGGAAGAAAAAAGCAGCATTTATTTATAAAGCACAAAATAATTAAAATTTGGGAACTATTCAGCTAATTTCATGATTTTAGACAAGGCTGAACAGACTACTGCCATAAAATTTACTCTATAATGCCATATAATTCATGGTGTCATTTCTGTTACTTACATAAGTTTCAAAAACTGACTATGTGTTTTTGATGAACTATAAAATGCAAGAAAAGATAAAGATAAATACCATATGATATCACTTATATGTAGAATCTTGAAAAATGATGCAAATGAACTTATTTACAAAACAGAAATAGATTCACAGACATAGAAACCAAACTTATGGTTACCAAAGGGGAATGGGAGAAGGGATAAATTGGGAATTTGGTATTAACAGATACATACTGCCATATATTAAAACATGACTTAAATGTCTTTACATCACTAATGAAAAAATAGAAGGCAGATGTAATATCTTTCAGTAATGCCAGCACAGTTAGCTTTTCCTGCAGCTTTGGAACAGGTGATTGGTTGCAGAACAGATGAGATAATTTGTCTGCATTTTAGGTGCCAAGTTTAACCCCTTTAAATGCCCGCCATGGGTTTATATGCTAGGATGATGTTTAATGCATGATATATATAGTTGAATTTATCTAACTTAAATATGTTTATGGTGTGACCTTATACATGATAGGAGGTCAATGATTATTTGTTGCATAACTGATTGATTAGGCTAATTATAACATTACTTTTTCTAGACAATACAAATAAATATTGCACCAAAATTCTTTGATAATTTTGTCAGCCTTCCTCTCTAGCACAGGGAATTTATTGCAAGGTCAGTTCATGCTCTTTCTAGAAAGGGTTGAAGTATTTCTCTGGAAGCTGGATATTATTCTGCACCTCAGGAAAACTAGGGGTTTCAGTCCTCTTGAGCTTTGACTGTTATTATCAGCTACAGACATAACCTCAGCTCTGCTGGCAGTTTTACAGTGGAGGGTCCACTAAATGTGCATAGTTATTCTGGTGAAGCCCAGAGATCATTCCAGCCTTATGGGAGGTGATGTTTTTGCATTTTTGCTAAGTTGTTTGTGCCCATAAAAGGGCACCAGAGCTACAATTGTTAAATTCATTGTTCTTGGAAAACCTTGACTTTTCCAAAACTTAATGCAATACAGTTGGCATCATGGCATTACCCAAAATGGGCTTGTTAAAGAACAGAAACATAATTTGAAATATTAATAGCTACCATTCCCGTTAAATTATCTTTGTTATTATTCTGTGATGGAGTTTCCAAACTCATTGTGTTTATTAAGGAAGTGACCATCCTCATGCAGGTATTAAGGAAACATTTTTCATTATTTTATGTGTTTGAGATGAACAAGACAGATATTGAAGCCTCTGGAAAATTTACTGTTTTAAGGAAACCAATAGAATTATTTTCTCCCTGATGGATAAACAAAAACAAAATCTGAAGAAAATGTGGAAAAAGGCAGTAGAAGGTTTAATGAAAATGGTTAAAAAAAATGCCATGAAAAGTTGCTTTTTCACTCTTAAGAGGCTTAAAGGTAATTTTAAAAAGAATGGCATAGAAACTTGCTTTCTAAATTAAAATGAAGGATTTACAAACATGAAGATCATGACTCTCTATTCCACTCTTTAGAGGAAAAATAAATCACAGTTATAAATAGAAAACTGTCATTTTCCTTTTGAAAATTAATATCTTAACCATGAAGCATTTTTTTAAATTTTATTTTCTTGAGTTATAGTCAATTTATAATATTGTTTCTCTTTTAGATCACAGTTTTTCAGTTATACATGAACGTACATATATTCATTGTCTCATTCTTTTCCACCGTGATCTACCACAATATTTTGTATATATTTCCCTGTGCTATACAGTATAATCTTGTTTATCAATTCTATATATACCTGTTAGTATCTACAAATTTCGACTCCCAGTCTGTCCCTTCCTACCTCCTACCCTCTGGCAACCACAAGTTTGTATTCTATGAGTCTGTTCTGTTTTGTATTTATGTTCATTTGTCTTTTTTTTATTTCTTTTTTTTTATTTTAAATTCTACATATGAGAGATCTCATATGGCATTTTTCTTTCTCTTTCTGGCTTACTTTACTTAAAATGACATTCTCCAGTGACAACAATGTTGCTGCAAATGGTGTTATGTTGTAGTTTTTTATCTTTGAATAGTATTCCAGTGTATAACATACCACAATTTCTTTATCCACTGAACTGTCAGTGGACATTTAGGCTGTTTCCATGTTTTGGCTATTGTAAATAGTGCTGTTATGAACACTGATGTACAGATGTATTTTTGAAGTAGGATTCCTTCTGGATATATGCCCAGGAGTGGGATGACTGGGTCATATGATATGTCTTATTATAGTATTTTGAGGAATCACTATACTGCTTTCCACAGTGGCTTCACGAAACTGCGTTCCCACCAGCAGTGTAGGGGGGTTCCCTTTTCTTCACAGCCTCTCCAGCTTTTGTCATTTGTGGACTTTTGAATGATGGCCATTCTGGCTGGTGTGAGCTGATATCTCATTGTAGTTTTGATTGGCATTTCTCTGATAATTAGAGGTATTGAGCATTTTTTCAAGTGCCTATTGATCATTTGTATGTCTTCATTGTATAATTGCTTGTATAGGTCTTCTGCCCATTTTTGTTTTGGGTTGTTTGTATTTTTCTTATTAAGTCACATGAGCTGCTTATATATTCTGGTTATCAAGCCTTTGTCAGTTTCATCTTTTGCAAAAACTTTCTCCCATTCTGTAGGTTGTTATTTTGTTTTACTTATGGTTTCCTTTGCTATGCAGAAGCTTGTAAGTTTAATTAGGTCCCATCTGTTTATTCTTGCTTTTATTTATATTACTTGGGTAGACTGCCCTAGGAGAAGATTTTTGAGATGTACATGAGATAATGTTTTTCCTATGTTTTCTTCTAGGGGGCTTATTATATCTTATCTTATGTTTAAGTCCTCAATCCATTTTGAGTTTATATTTGTGTATGATGTAAGGGAGTGTTCTAGCTTCAATGATTTACATGCTTCTGTCCAGTTTTCCCAACACCATCTGCTGAAGAGACCGTCTTTATTCCACTGTATATTCTTACATCCTTTGTTGAAGATTAATTGACCAAAATTTGTGGGTTCATTTCTGGGCCCTCTATTCTGTTCCATTGGTCCATATGTCTGTTTTTATACCAATACCATGCTGTTTTGATTACTGTAGCTCTATATTATTGTCTGAAGACTGGGAGGGTTATTCCTCTAGCCTCTTTCTTTTTCTTCAGCAATGCTTTGGCAATTCTGTCTTTTGTTATTCCATATAGATTTTATTATTATTTGTTCTAGTTCTCTGAAATATATCCTGGGTAATTTGATAGGGATTTCATTAAATCTGTAGGTTGCCTTGGGCAGTGTGACCATTTTAACAATATTGATTCTTCCAATCCAGAAGTATGGGATATCTCTCCATTTCTTTAAGTCTTCCTTAATTTCCTTCATCAGTGGTTTATAGTTCTTCATGTATAAGTCTTTCACCTCCTTGGTTATATTTATTCCTAGGTATTTTATTACTTTGGGTGCTATTTTAAAGAGAATCATTTCTTTACTTTCTTTTCCTGTGATTCATCATTCAGTAAAGAAATGCAGCTGATTTTTGTACATTAATCTTGTAACCTGCTACCTTGCTGAATACTTCGATTAGTTCTAGTAGTTTTTGTGCCGACCTTTTAGGGTTCTCTGTAAATAGTATCATGTCATCTGGATATAGTGACACTTTTACCTCTTCCAATTTGGATCCCTTTTATTTCTCTCTCTTGCCTGATTGCTGTGGCTAGGACTCCCTAGACTATGTTGAATAGGAGTGGTGATAGTGGGCAACCTTATCTTGTCTCAGATTTTAGTGGGAAGGTTTTGAGTTTTCACCATTGAATACTATGCTGGCTGTAGGTTTGTCATATATAGCTTTTATGATATTGAGATATGTTCCCTCTATACCCACTTTCGTGAGAGTTTTATCATAAATGGGTGTTGAATTTTATCAAATGCTTTTTCTCCATCTATTGAGATATTCATGTGGCTTTTTTTCTTTCTCTTGTTGATGTGATGTATTACATTGTTTGATTTGCATATGTTGAACCATCCTTGGGTTCCTGGGTTGAACCCCACTTGATCATGATGTATAATCTTTTTTATGTGCTGTTGGATTCTATTTGCTAAAATTTTGGTGAGGATTTTTGCATCTATGTTAATCAATGCTATTGGTCTATAATTCTCTTTTTTGGTAGTGTCTTTGCCTGGTTTTTGTTTCAGGGTGATGGTGGCTTCATAGAATGAGTTTTGGAGTATCCCCTACTTTTCAATGTTCTGGAAGAGTTTGAGAAGAACTGGTATGAGTTCTCCTTTGTATGTTTGGTAGAATTCCCCATTGAAGGCATCCAGTCCTGGACTTTCATTTGTAGGGAGGATTTTTTATTGCTAATTTGATTTCATTTCTAGTGATCAGTTTATTCAAATGGTCAGTTTCTTCTTGATTCAGTTCTGGTGGACTATCTGTCTCCAGAAACTTGTCCATCTACTCTAGGTTATCCATTTTGCTTCTATATAGTTGTTCATAATATTCTCATATGATATTCAGTATTTCTATATTATTTGTTGTAATTTCTCCATTTTCCTTTCTTATTTTGTTTATTTGTGCTCTCTCTTTTTTCTCCTTTGTGAGTTTGGCCAGAGGTTTGTCAACTTCATTTACTCTTTCAAAAAAAAAACCAGATTTTGGTTTTATTGATTTTTCTATTGTTTTTCAAATCTCAGTTTTATTTATTTCCTCCCTGATCTTTATTATTTCCTTCCGTCTGCTGACTTTTGGGTTTTTTTTACTCTTCTTTTTCTAATTCTTTTAGCTAGTGGTTTAGATTGCTTATTTGAGATTGTTCTTCTTTTTTGAGGAAGGCATATATCACTCTAAACTTCCCTCTTAGCACTACATTTGCTATGTCCTATAAATTTTGTGTGGTGTGTTTTCATTTTAATTTGTCTCAATGTATTTTTAATTTCAACTTTGATTTCATCATTGATCCATTGGCTTTTTAGTATCATGTTGTTTAATCTGCATGCTGTCATTTTTTTCTCCTTTGTTTTTCTGTAGTTGATTTCTAGTTTCATGGCATTGTGGTCAGTAAAGATGCTTGAGATAATTTCTATCTTCTTAAAATTGTTGAGGCTTCTTTTGTGCCCACGTACATGATCAACCCTAAAAAATGATCCATGTGCACTTAATAGAAAGTTTATTCTATTTTGGGGTGTGTGTGTGTAATGTTCTGAAAATATCCACCAAGTCTAATATTTCTATTGCATCATTTAATTTCTCTGTTGTCTTATTTATTTTCTGTTTGGAAGATCTGTCTAGTGATGTTAGTGCAATGTTAAAATCTCCAACAGTGATTGAATTCCCATCAATTTCCCCCTTTATCTCTGTTAGTATTTGCTTTATATACTTAGGTGCTCCTATATTGGGTGCATATATATTAACGGGTGTAATATCCTTATCTTATATTACTCCTTTAATCATTATAAAATGTCCTTCTTTATATTTCTTTATGACCTTTGTTTTAAAGTCGATTTTGTCTGAAATCAGTACTGCTACACCTGCTTTTCTGGCTTTTCTATTTGCATAGAATATCCTTTTCCATTCTTTCACTCTCAATTTATATGTGTCCTTCTCCCTAAAGTGTATCTCTTGTATGCAGCATATTGAAGGTTCCTGCCTTATATCCAGTCTGCTACTCTATGTCTTTTGATTGGAGCATTTATTCCATTAACATTTACAGTAATTAATGATAGATGTGTGTTTATTGCCATTTTGTACTTAGTTTTGCATTTGGTTTGGTATTTCCTCTTTGTTCCTTTATTCTCCTCTTTGTGGTTTGATAATTTTCCTTTGTATTATGTTGGAATTTATTTAGTTTTTGTGAATTACTTGTAAGTTTTTGACTTGCAGTTACCCTTTTTGGTAAGTCTATTATCTCATTACTATAACTGTTTGTATTAAACGTATAGTAATATAAGCTCAAACCATTCTACCAATAAAATAATGTTTTAAATAACTCTATATTTTCTTGCTTCCCTCTCCAACTGTTAATGATTTAGATGTCTTCTTTTACAATTTTGTGTTTATGCTATTCGTAATTCATGGTAGTTATCACCTTTCCAGTTATGAGCTTCTCATTTTTGTAGCATCCTGTTTCTTTTCTATTTAGAGTAGACCTGTCAATATTTCTTTTAGCATGGTTTTAGTGTTGTGAAATTTCTATTTTTTCCTTGTCTGTGAAGTTCTTTATCTCTCCTTCTATTCTAAAGAATGGCCTTGCTGGGTAGAGTATCCAAGGCTGCATCTTTTTTTTTTTTCAAGGCTGCATCATTTTTCTTTTTCATCCAGGACTTTGAATATATCTTGCCACTCCCTTCTGGCCTGTAGTGTTTGTGTAGAGAAATCAGCTGACAGCCTTATGGGGGTTCCCTTGTAACTCACTCTTTGTTTTTCTTTTGCTGCCTTTAGGATCATTTTTTATCCTTGACTCTGGCCATCTTGATTATATGTCTTGGTGTGGGTCTGTTTGGGTTCTTCCTGTTTGGGACCCTCTGGGCCTCCTGTACTTGGATATCTGATTCCTTCTTTATGTTTGGGAAATTTTCTGTCATGATTTCGTCAAATACCTTTTCAATCCCCTTTGTCCTTCCCCTTCTGGAACTCCTATTATGCATAGATTGGCATGCTTTATATTATCCCATAGGTCCCTTATATTGTTTTCATTGGTTTTTATTTGTTTTTCTTTCAGCTGTTCTGATTGGGTGCTTTCTGTTGTCCTGTCTTCTAGATCACGTATTCATTCCTCTGCATTATCGAGTCTGCTTTGTACAGCCTTTAGGTCAGCTCTCACATCAGCAAATGAGTTTGCTAATTCTTCTTGGTTCTTCTTTATAGCTTCTATTTCATTTTGACATGTTTTGTATCTCTAAACACTATTTCTTTTAGTTCCTTCAGTACTTTGATCATTCCTTTTTTGAAATCTTGATCTAGTAGGCCAGCAATTTCTATTTCATTGATTGTCTTTCAGGGGATTTCTCATATTCTCTTAATTGGGAGTGGTTCCTCTGCTTCTTCATCTTGCTCATCTCTCTCTGGCACTGTGGCTTATGGAGTATCAGTTATATATTGTGGTCCTTAAGAAGTTTATTTATTTATCTATCTAAAGTATATGCAGGAATAAAACTTTAGAAAAAAGAGAACTTTAAAAGAAAGGAGAAAAAAACTTTGAACACACCATATAATCAATAACAGAAAAACAAGTTGAAGCAAAATAATGATTGAGTTGAGACATCTTTTATAAACCTTAAAAAAGGAGAAAGGAACAAAAAAAATTGAAACCTGAGTATATTCAATAACAGGAGATCAAAACAAAGAGAAATAAAAATGAAATTGAGGTGAATTAAAAAATAATAATAATTTTAAAGAAAAAAATTAAAGGGGTTAAAACTGGAGACATATAATTCTTTAAAAAGTAAAACTTAAAAAAGTAATAGAAAATAGAACAGAGAACAACATAGAAGAAAAAAGTGGGTGTGTTCTCTTGGAGACTGTGTGACAGGTCTTTCTGTCCTCACTCTGCACGATCTCAGCTCACTGCTTCCAGAGTCCCTCCGTTGGAGCCCCTGGTCTGTGTTTCTCCTTGCTGGTAGGCATGCCTCCTCCCAACAGCAGGATCAGGTGCTGTGCTCCTGAAGGGTAGGTGGTTGGTCACTCCCCCTCCTGATGCTGTCATCAGATTCTGCACTCACACAAGCTAGGCGGGCAGGCTGTGTCCCTTCCCAGCACCTCCAGGGTCAGGTGCTGCACTCCTGCACAGAAGGTAGGTGGTCACCTGCCCTCTCAGTGCCAGCCACTCCCCTGTTCTATGCAGCTGCCCACTCTGCCTCAGGTCCATGCTCTGTAGGGGGGCTTGGGGAAGACTGTTGAACAGCTCCTCCCCTGCTTCATGCCAGAACCCAGCTCCTTGTTTCTTTATCTTAGAGGTGTGAGTTCTCAGAGGTACCAGGGCAGAAGAATCCTATCTGCCCCAGGTTGTAAACAAGTCTCCGTCTGGCCTCTGAGGCTGCTAAGCCCTTAGGTACGGATTCAGGTTTCTACCCCGACCCCACCAGGGTGCTAAGTGCTATAGGGTATGGTGGCTGTGGCTGAGCCCTGCCTCTCTTCTCCTGAAAAACTGATTTGGTGGGTTTTCAGAGATAGGGGATATGGCACCCTTCCCCCCAGGGCACAGCAGCTGTGTTGATATTTTTCCCCATATTTAATGGAGAGCCCAGATTGTTCTGCCCTGTGTACTCACTCATCCATGGTGCACAGCACCGTGCAGTCCCCTGGGGTTGCCTCTGTGCAGCCTGCCCCAGTCCTCTGCCTGGCTCAGGCAGCCTGTCCTGTCCCCCACCTGCCACTTTGCTTCTAGGGCTGGGGGTCATGGAGACCCTCTGTGTCCCTTTAACTTAGTTCTGTCAGTAAAGGGCTGTCCCATACAGATCCGAGCCTCAGAGTTTCCTCCTCCTTCCCACTGACCTCTCCATTGGAGAGGGGGACACCCAGCAAAAGAGAGCTATTCCTCCTTTGCCCACTCCCTCCTTCTGGGACCTGTCTTGCACTGTTTTGCTTTTTCTTCTTTATTTTTTCCTTTTCTCCTACCAGATTCCCAGAGTCTTTGTCTTTTGAAGAAGGTGATGTTCTATAGTAGTTCAGCAGGTGCTGTGGTTGGCTGGGTGGATCCGCAGATGTGAGTTTTGGTGTATTTGTGGGAGAGGGTAAGCTATGAGCATCCTTTTACTCCATCATCTTGGCCACCTGCCCCAGGTTTCTTATCCTTAGAGGATGAGAAAACTCACTAACTGACTAGTCTGAATCTCTTGTCTATTGTCCAAGTGAAAAAGTCATCACCTTTTGGAGGCCCTTCATAATTTCTCCATGCCTTTAGCACATTTCAACTAATGGGAAAGGCAGGATGGACCATACCTTTTTCATACCTAGCTATCTACCAGGAATTTCCAATAGCAGTTTCCTTTTGTTCCATCTCATCTCTGACCTGCACATTGGGTAAGTAGCCAGCATGATATCACTGTATCTCTATTGAAAAAAAAATTTATATATATTTAACAAAACACTATTGGAGAACATAAATTATCATTGTGAGTTCTTTTGGAGTAGAGACTAAAACAAAAGCAGGGTTTACATGAACTAGAAAATTCCTACAGCAGTGACTCTCAAGGTGGATGATGTGAAGGAAATGAGGGTAGTCCTTTCATGAGGAGCATCAGAATCCCTAGAGTCCACAGCTGTTTTACTGTTTTTCCAACTGTCCAGTCCACAACCTGAAATTTTGATAAAACTCCCTCTGAGAGATGCCTTATCATCCCTTCTCTCACCCCATCCTCCCCTCCTTTATCTCTGAAAATCACTGTGTATGACAGGAAGTGTTAATGATAGTAATGTTCACCGTGAGAACTGCACTTAGGGATGAAAAAGTGCTGATAACCTCTCTGGCTTTGTTTTAAAGGCATTTCTAAGTAAATATGTGAAGTAGTTAGGATACAGGTTTTAATTTCATTTTAAAAGTAATATGAGAAGCTGTAGCATCAAAAGACTTAGAATTTATGGAAAACCAATGTCAGTGGGGAAAACCCACCATGCAAAAACCCAGATTATCCTTTTCAGGTCACCATACATATAGAAAATTTGGCTGATCAGTCCCCAAAGCCAGATCAGTTAGCACTTTTCTGAGAATAACTTCTTTCTATTACGAATCATGGATATTCAGTTCATTAATGGTAGTGTGAGAAACTGAGTAATAATGATGATGATGATGGTGAAGATGATGATGATAACACATGTAGTCATTCAGACATTCCATCAGTCATGAATATTTATGCAAAAAACAGTTTGGCAGGCTTTCTGCTATATTACATGAGCCATAATTCTGATTGCACTGTGTTAAAATTTTCAAAGGGTGACAACTGGACATGAATGGGTTTCACAGGAGGTAGCAAGTTCTTTGTCAGAGTAGGACAGAGGATGATAGTCTGGCATGAGTTATATGCATCCTCAGTCTGAAGACACGGGAGATTGGAAGACATGACTCCAGTGTTCAGGGGCATGAGTTTTTGGTGTTGCTTCAATTCAAAGGTTGTATAACACTAGGTGATTTGTTTCTGGTGCACTTCTGTTTGAGGATGAAGGAAAAGTGGATCCCAGAAACAGCTTCAGGACTAGCCTTATCAAATGCCCTGAGAAGACAGTCAAAAATTAGTATAATGCTTTGTCAGAGCTGTTTTTAAAAGAGCATATAACCCCACTAATCAACATTTTCACAAAATAGAAACATGAAAAAATAATATATTCATTCACTGATTTTTTGCCATAAATAATGACTTCACTCATTTTTTTAAAAAGAAGTATTTTCCTTTTAAGAAGATATTAGTCATTTTTGCCTTCCTTTATTAACAGTTTCCTGAATCTCTCAAGACTTAGTGAAAATAAGTAAACAAATGTAAACTATATTTAATTAAATTGTATGAACTAGAAATAAAAAAGGAGTGCTCACACTCAGCTTTGTCTTGTCTTCCTTTCACTGCTTTTATCAAGTTTTTCAACTATTTTATAAAAAGGAGTACGGTGTTGCTGCTGTCATTTAACCTTAGTGTGTTTTTGTTTTTTTTTTTTAGAATAAGAGTTATGTTATGTCCATTAGCATATTAGAAATCATGACACAGATGTAGGAGAAATTTCATGCACTTTCATCAAAGCTTTACTTCAATGAGTAATAATACTTCATATTTCAAAGGTCCTCTAAGGCCACTAAAAATCCATTAAGAGACAGCTGTGGTCTTCTAGTTTGAAAGAAATCCATGTTGACCAGGATCCTTGTTTCACAAATAGTTTTTTGCTCAACTCGTTTGAGCCAATCACACTGGTGACCATATCAAGATAAGCAGAACCCTCTGAAGAACACATACAAAGTACACAACGGAAAGAAAGGAATGAAGAAAGAAAGAAAAAAGAAAGGAATGAAGAGAGGAAGGAAGGAAATCAAGGAAAGAGGAAGAAAGACACAACTATTGTTTCAGGGATGAGCAGAAGTCAAGTTTATAAAGAATGCTCATGATGGCATCTTGGAAAATGGAGAAAGGTACATCTAGCTAATTTCCCCATTCCCTTTATCTTTGCTTCCTCAGAAAAACATGCAAACTAAATAGCAAATGGTGTGCCTTCCTGGGCTGAACTAACAGAAGTGGCCATTTCCCATACTATTGACTCCCTTTAACATATATCAGAGTAAACAAGAATCTTAAGGGTGACTTTTTGTGACTATCATGATTTCACAAATGCATTCACCTTCTATTTAAGAAGTGAATTGAAAGACAATTTGTCTTGCATAAACTAACCAGTATCCTTTATCTCCCTACATGAATGATAATTTTCCCCTTCAAATGGTAAATGCATCAAACTCATTTTTTGTGGGTTCTGGCAGCAGAAGTCCCACTGAGACAGAATGAATTACTCAAGACTGTGGAAAAAGTCAAGAGAGTGAGAGGGAGTCAGGAGCCAACTACACGAGCCTCTCAAATGCTCCCATATTTATTGTGTACAGTCAGAGAGGAATGTAGGAATTTAGGGAAGGACAGGGTGGGATCAAAATGAGTGCAAAGGCTTTGTTTATTGTTGGTGTTTGGCTCAAGGTCAAGAGACACTTTTTTGGTGAATCATAATCGTGTTGAGCCTTTCAGCTTATCAGGGTGGAACGTATGAGAATCAGCTGCTTAACAACTTGGACTCAGGTGTCTGTGACTATCTTAAGTTGCCCCCCTTAGGGGATCTTACCCATCATTGGCTAACCAGCCTTCTCAACGCTGAGTCTGCAGCTTTTTATAACTTGTTTACCATTCCAGCCCAAGGATGTTTAGGGGATAGAAGACTATCTAACAGCAGGCATGCCCTGCGTTTATAGCCTAGGGCCTGGGTTGTTGCTAAATCCTCAGCTATGCAAGCAAGGTAGTTACTAAGCACATTTGCTCTTCTTTAAAGGAATAAGTGGCTGGGGTCTGTTACAATTTGTTAACCCAATCATGGACTCCCACAATGTGTAGTGCCAAATAATAGCATATGATTATGTTTACTTTAAGCATCACACATTTTAGTTAAAAATTAATTAATATGTTACATTCTCTTGATTGAACGTGATAAATATCATTGCAGCTGAGAAATCTGTAATTATTATGTAAAAATGAAGACGGAAATGTCACATCTCCCTCACCCCTGTCACTTACCTGTTATTTAGACTGCTTGCTAATCAATATTGTTATTTAGACTGCTTGCTAATCAATATTCTATTCATCACTCTCATTAAAGAGCAGTGGCATGCATTATCTTGAACTGAAAATTATATGTAGCATATTGAAAGTAGATGTATGTATATGGCAATGAGACATAATAGCAATACTATTGCTCACAGTTCAAAGATGCCAGTGTTGCTGTCCCACATATTTAGGAGACTACAAATTGCTGCAAAAGTTTCCCACAGATTTAAAGTTTTAATATACAGCTATTTTGAAATTCCTCATGTTTATCTCTAGTTTCAAGGGAGCTTTCAACTTCCTCTGGGTCTGGTTCTATTCATTTACATGTGACTATCTGGGTCCCTGAGAGCCCTTGATAATGTAGTATGTGTCTTTTTTTTTTTTTTTTTTTTTTGGCATAGAGGGATGATAAACTCTTCTAAATCCAAATGTGGTACTGAGGCTGAAAATACCAAGAGCTTGGCACACTCTTTCCATTTAAATCCATTTCAGGATGCAGACTTTTCCTTTTACTATCCATTTTAAGTTGATGTTGGAATTGCATAGAAGGTACTGGCTGTCACAACTGTAGGCAAAAAGAACAAGTCCTGAGGCAAGCCATTTAACTTCCAGTAAAAAGATTACCTACTTTTCAAAATTATTAGCCGATAAGTAGATGTAAATACCCAGTAGATGTAGATATGGACCAGGTGCACCATGCAATTGATACAGTATACACACTGCACAACTCCAGCCATTCACATAGGCTGTGATATAGGGGAGTCCCCTGTAATGTGCCAGAGCAGCCCTGGTAATGGGAGTCTTTATTATTTAATTTTCAAAAACTGAACAAGCATTCAACCTGGATGGAGAAGGGCAAAGTGGAAACCTGTCTAGCTTTTCAGGTGAATCAATTTCATGATAAATTTGGTGAAAATTTGCCCTCCTTCCCTCATCATTCTCTGTGCATTCTTGGTCTTCTACCTCACGTAAGTCTTTGGAGTCCTGGGTGTAGAATACATATATGGATGGAAATTTTCACTGGTTTTCCGGGAGTTATTATGATCAATCCCTTACTTTTCACTTCCTAGTGGAAAAGAGACAACAGCAAATATTTGTATTAAAACAAATCACTATCACCTATTGACATTTGCTGGAAAAAGAAAAATGTACATACTCACATGGACAAACTGTGGCCAAGAGGAACAGACTATATACTAGCATTAAACTTTGGGATAAAATGTAAAGTCTACTCATTAAATATATTGGGGGAAATGCAATTTGAACTTTGACCTAGTGTAATTTAATGTCTTATTTATTGTCCACTCTACCCTCAGAAAATTTCAAATGGCTGTAACCCATTATCAACCATTAGTGATGATCAATTTGCATGGTTTGTCTCTGCAAGTTTGTTGCTGTTTCTTTTTTTACCAGGGAAGAGTAAGAAAGGGAGACATTTGTGATTTTAATAAGCAGGCAACTGGCTATTTTTTAAAATGTTCATTATACCAGAGCTAATTTTCATGTGCCTATTTTGGGATATATTAATTGCCTTACTATATTTAGGTTTACCATACCACCATGCACAGTTTGTTGATTTTCTATATGTATAACTGAATTAATATGCTGTACACCAGAAATTAACACAACACTGTAAACCAACTATACTTCAATAAAGCATATAAACCTAAGTTTTTCTTTGATTTAAAAAAGCACTGAAAATCTTATCCCAAAGGAAATATTTCTAAATTTTAAGTGCCCAAGTGATGGAACCAGGGGTGAAATTTTAATTCCTCAAAAGCATGGATGACTGTTAAATGTTATTCACTCATACAAATAGAAGAACCAACCAACCTATCACTGAACTCAAGTTCTGCTAAGTCTCCTACTTTTGCAGTTTTTGTTTGAATGATTTGCTAACTTCATGGTGAAACAATAACTCAGTAATTGTTCCCACTTGTGAGATTCTGTGAACATGTTTTAATTATCAACAAAAGTAGTGCAAATTCAGAGATTTGAATGACTCAAATTTGAGTTTTGAAGAGCTCTTTATGGTTCATTCAAGTTTAATATAGTTTATGGCTTATTTGTGGGATTCCAAGCCTTCAGGATATTTTTTCATTTTCTACTAAAACAACAAAATTTTTGTTTTCCAACTTTTCGTGGGGCCTCAAACTGCAGGATTCTAGTCTTCCATTTCTGTAGAAGCAAAGGTGTAAGAGAGATTAACTTAACAATAAATACTTAATCTGGCTAAATTTTAATGTTGGCCATTAAACTATGTGAGTGTTGATATCTTAATATTGCAGACATGAGTAAAGGGATTTTTATTAACTGTCAAAATCAACTTAAAAACAGAGCAAAGAAGAAGAGTGTCCTTCATCATTTAATCAGTTCCTAAGGATAACAGACAGGCCTTTTCATCAACCATTTGTCCCCATTTCTCCATCTCACTCACCACCAATGTCACACAGCATTTTCTACTTCAGTCCATCATCATGGGTGTGCCACCACCATTATTTCCTCTTTGTTCTATTGTTCCATGTGTGCACTCAGCAAAAATACTCCTGATTAGTAGAATCACTGGGCTTTCTCTCTGAGAGAAAAATTGGGGATTTTTTCCACCATTTCAAACCAACTCTTCAAGGATGACTAAGAAACTTTCACTCTCAGATGTTGTTTTTTTTTATATATATATAAGCCCTGTGTGTGATGAGGTGATATAGCAAATTCCTTCAATATTTTCTGCCCAAACACACTATATTATTTCACACTTGGCTTTAGCGTCTACTGTCCTTCAGCTGTTGCTACATGTCTGTAGGTCTCACAAGTGGAAAAAAGCAGAGGGTGGGTAACGTAGAGCATAGAGAAAAGATGAGAAGAGGAATTAGGAAGCTAGGCTGAGAAGCTAAGGGAGCTGTTTTCTATTTAGCAGGCATATTCGTGGTTCACAGTTCTTAAATGCACAGTGGTCCCACACACACGTGACAAGTAGAAATTTCCTTGTCTTCAGCTCCCCAGCTATTCTCCCTTGTCACCAAGTCTGATTTCTAGGTTGCTGTAAATAGCTCAAGACCTTTTGAAACACCATGTAAACAACCATAGTGTATAGAAGTTGGGGATAAGAAATTAAACTAAAAAGCCATCTACCCTCAAGTAAGTATAATAATCCACTTCTGTCAGAATGGATTTCTGTGTTTTTTCCATATGTATCTCTTTCAGTACAGTTTGACAATACTATTTAGAAAAATGATATGTAGCATACTGATGAATGATTTAAAAAAAAACTTATAAGGGGAAAATTCCAGTGTTCTTAATGGAGAACGTTTCCATATGTCCAGTGGTATCAAGACAAGAGAGGCTTTCTTAGTACATAGTAACATTTTTCTCAAGATGATCTTGTGAAGAGTAGTTCTGTTTTCCTTTGTGAGGATTTTTCAATGTGTAACACCTTGCCTTGAGTAATATATAAAAGCTGGGTAGTTTGTACCCTGAAATTTAACCTTGAATAATAACTTGGGGCATGATCAATGTATAATTAAACACATGACATTAATATTAATGCTTTTCTGGAAAACCACAAAGAGCCCTTTATGATCAGAGTATCTTTCATGTATTGGGATATTCACAGATAGATTAGTGTAGAAAGAGAATTTTCCTCTATTAGCAAAACTAGCATCACTAAAAAGGTACAGTTCTGAAATTTTCTTTTTTTTTTTTTTGGTGGGGGAGGTAATTAGGTTTATTTATTTACTTATTTTTAAAAGAGGTAATGGGGATTGAACCCAGGACCTCATGCATGCTAAGCAAGGGCTTTGCCACTTGAGCTATACCCTCCCCCAGTTCCAAAATTTTCAAGCAACACAGCTGAAGTGATGTAGCCTAATATACCTCTTACAATAGTCACATAGGCAAAAAGCTATAGTCTTGCCTCATCCAATATGGTAACCATTAGCCATTAAGCATTGATAAGGCTAGACAAAGTCAAGATGTTCCATATGTATGAAACACACACTTGATTTCAGAAAATTCTGTGTGTATACAGAAAAAAAAAAGCAAAAAGATCTCATTAATTTTTTTTTTATTGAGTACATGTTGAAATATTATTTCAGATAGATTGGGTTAAATAAAAATATTATTAAATGTAATTTCTCCTGTTTATTTTTACTTTTTATAATGTGGTTATAAACATTTTCAATTATACATGTGACTTGCATTGCATTTACATTGTATGGCCCTGCTCTGTAGAAAGACAAAATTTAAGTGATATGCCTGAGTCTGACAAATGTCACCAGAGAGACATTTCTTAAATTACACTTATTACCTTTGTTTCAACAACTCCACTTAAGCCCTTAATGAGTTATCATTTTACAAGAAACTATGTATGCTAAACTCTGCTGCTTGCTAAAGCTGTAACTGATTTGATTGCTCCAACACTGGGGAACCTAATGACAAACCTCCATGACTGCTGACAGTAATGCACAGCAATCTTTTTAATCATATCTCAATTAGCTGTGGAATTCCCTCATTTCAGAGATCCCGGGGGTCTCACTGCTTGCCTTTTCACTTGAGATAAACAAAATCATCTGTCTTATATTCATCTCCAATATTTGTTTGTTTGTGTGTGTATGTGTGTGTGTGTGTGTGTGTGTGTGTGTGTGTGTGTGTGTGTGTGTGTGTGGTGGTGGTGGTCTTAATAAGCTGCAGTTGATGGTGTTTTCTGCTGCATACCTCCCTGCTGTCAAACTCTTATCCTTCCAGAGCACAGGTGAAATCACTCCTGTTTTGTGGAAGCAAGCTGGCCTCCCCCACCACATCCCTGGCAAAACTTCTAAGGCCATCTATGCATTGCTTTGGGAAACCATGGGACAAGAAAGGTGCAATTTTTAGCCCCTTTCTTTAGATAAGAACTGGATATGCAGCATCTATCTATGATGGGAAAATGTTTAGATAGTGATTATGATTATTATGATCATTCTTCATATTATTATTTTTTGCTTTATTTAGAATGGATGCAGGTATAAGCTGTAAGTTATTTATTCCTTTTCTCATTTATTCATTCACCAACCACACTTCATCTATTAAGTGAAAGGTGCCAGGAATACAGAGACAAAAATATGTGTATTTGCCTTCAAGGATCTCAACTCCAGTCACTTTCATCATTATGTATAAGTAAAATCCATTTTTCTCAAATATTTAGATTTTTAGAATTGATCTTCAAGATTGATAAGGAGAGGCAGACTTGTTTAAAAGCATCAGAATGCCCTAACATAGCACTGTCCTTCATGGCTCAGCCTCTTTATGTGAATATACCACAGTCCCATATGATGCATATCCATGTCTCTAATCCATATCATACCATATCTATGTCTATCATTGATACCCATACCTGTATCTACATCGACTCCATCCTTAAAGTATGCACCACATACACATGACTGAAAAAATAATACTTTGATAATTGTTGTCCTTGGCAATAAAGTAGATATAGTTAATATTCTTAGGATAGATGCATGACTTTTAAGTCCTGGAATTAGAAAAAAAATATGCTGGGCTCATGAATGAAGAGAACTGCTGAGTTAATTCCCAGCAGTAAGAGAATGCCTCTTGACAACCAGTTTGATAACCAGAAACTACGTACTCCATTCAGGACTAAGGACTGAGCAGGCTTCCTCCAGATTCTTCTGAGATACACACACTATTGCTGTGATGAGCAGCCTGTCTGACAACAGGGCAAAAAAACCTCAAGAGTTTCATGATGTGGTGTGGCTGTGGCATTCATTTTAAGCATAAGAATTCAGATCCAGAAAGAGTCATGAATGCTAACTTACACTTTCACAGAGAAAATGGTCCTCATTTTTTCCCCATTAATGTCATGCAGAGAACAAACATCACTCCAATCTCCAGTAAACTTCTTGCTCGTCGCCCGCATTCCCCGAAGACATAGCACTGTGGATACAAAACAAGAGGAGAATTTAATTGGTTTTGCCTCTTTAGCTTTCCTTTTGTTCTGACCTTTCAAGAAGGAATGTTCTCAACAGATTGCCGTGGGCCCCTCCAGTTTTACCACAAAATTACACATTCCAGCAAGGGATGAGGTCCTATTTTATTTCTTGTAAGGGCCACCTGGATCTCCTAAGTCACTCCCAGGTCATTACCTTTTTGCCTAGGGAATGGCATCTGTGAAAGACTTTCAATTTCTGGGAGTAATGTTTGAAGACTGCCAAAATAAGAAAAGGTTTATTCCCTTTCCAACATCTCCATGTTTACTCCTTTTTTCATTGACTGTTCAACCTGAAAATCTACTGCACAATATAATTAACTCAGTGTGCTCTAAAAACCAATGAAATGGTTAGACACTCAGGGAGCTTTCCAAAGCACATACCAACCAGAGAAGCCATCAATTTTTTTTAATGGGATCTCAAGCAATCTAGAATGATTAGTTACAATAAACGGCACAGAGAAGAGGGTAGGCTCTGGGTGATGACAGTTCTGGGAACATCTCTTCTGGGAAAGCGCTGGGATTAGCAAAAATACATTCAGGATCAAATATGCAATGAAATGGCATTAAGGACACTGATGTAGGTTTGAAATTTTATGTTGAAAGTGGAAAAGGAAGTGAGATTTTGAGTGTGATTTATTTAAGACTTATTTTTCCATTGAGGTCAATTTATAAGGCAGCTGGAATGCTCCTTAATGTATCCACCTGTCCTGTTCATCCTAACAGTGTTGTCACTTGCACTTAGACAGCACCTAATATAAGACTTTGGGGAAGAAAAATGCAGGCAGAAATATGAGCTCTGTCTTTAAGATGATGAGGGAAACCAGGGAGAAACTTATGATTAAGTCAACAAGCTATTAATGCACATGTGTATACAGAAAAGATCACATCCAGGCATAGGTAAGAGAACAGCATCTAGAGCAAGAAATAGAACATTACTAGCACCATGGAAGTTCCCTTTCCAATCATCAAGCCCCTGACTTAGAGATGAGTTTTTAACTTTATATGAATGAACTCATACGGACTGGGCTCTTCCCTGTAGTTTCTATGTTTGCCATTATGTTCATGAGATGTATCTGTTTTATTGCCTGTAGCAACAGTTCATTCTCTTTGTTGCACAGCATCCATTGAATGAATACACCACCATTTAATTTGGGTTGCTCCAGTTTGGTCTACACTGAAGGGTGATGTCATGAACTTTTGTGTGCACATCTTTTAGGACACACACGTACACATTTCTGTTGAGTATATATTTAGAAATGAAATCGTTGACTCATAAGATATAGTCTGTGTTCAGTTTTAGTAGCTCCTGTCCAACAGCTTTCCAAATGATTATACTCATTTATTTGCTGTAAATTGAGAATTCCAGTTGCTTCTCATCCTTGTCAACTCTTAGTATTATCTATCTTCCTCATTTTAGCTCTTCCAATGAGTTCACAGTCGTGCTTTGACTGTGGATTTCACTGTTGTTTCTCTGATGATTACTGAATTCCTGCCTCTTTTGAAAAGGTCAGTGGTATTTGAATACTGAGCCATGATATTTTATAAAGCTGTGTCAATATGGAGTTCCAGGTACTATGAATGTTCTCTAGGATGAACAAACATGGATTGTCAACTGATCCTCAGACAGTGTGCCCTGATGTTATGTCCCTCCCCTGACAGTTCTTTCCTGGACTGGTCCACAGTCTCACTGATCTTGTAGAGCACAGTGCACAGACCTTTCTTCTGTGTGTGTGGTAAGTGGCACAGAGTAGAAGGGGCAGAAAACTTGAATACATTTAAACCTCTATTTCTACTAATGTTTCATACAAGTAAGATGTACAAAAATTCCACATCATTTACTTACTTTGGCTCAATAATGCCTTTAGGGAATTTTTTTTTCCTCTATTAATACTTAATACTTAGAATCTGTACTGACACCAAACAAACTGCACTCATCTATTCATTCATTCATTCATTCAGAAAACATTAATTGTGCACTAATTATGATTCAAGGATGTCTCTGGATATCAGAAAAGCAAAGTCGATGCCTTCCTGGAGCTGATGTCCTTTCTAGTGGTATAACACAAAACAAATAAATACACAAAATAAGATCACTTGAAATAATGAAGGATTCTGAAGACAGTGAGTCTGTAAAAGAGATTATAGTAATTGCTGCAGGGACGGGGTGAGCAATATTTTTCACAGGAGAGTCAGAAGCTTTCAGCAGAAATAACTTGAACTAAAACCCAACTGATTAAAAATGAAACCTAAAACACCCTAGCCAAGTGCTTATGGGAGTGGAACAGATCTCAGGAGACAGAGAGAGAGAACCCAGCATGACGAATTACAGCTGGAGGGTCAGAGGAGTTAGATCTTGTTAGGGACACAGGGAGGAGGGTGCCTGGTTAGGGTTATGAAAAAGAAGGTCAAGACAAATGCTGGAGAGTCTGTGGAGAAAAGGGAACCCTCCTACACTGCTGGTGGGAATGCAGTTTGGTGCAGCCACTGTGGAAAACAGCATGGAAATTCCTCAAAAGACTAAGAATAGATTTACCATATAACCCAGTAATCCCACTCCTAGGCATATATCCAAAAGGAATCCTACTTCAAAATGACACCTGCACCCCAATTTTCATTGCAGCACTATTTACAATAACCAAGACATGGAAACAGCCTAAATGTGCATCAAGAGATGATTATATAAAGAAGATGTGGTATATTTATACAATGGCATACTATTCAGCCATAAAAACTGACAACATAATCCCATTTGCAGCAACATGGATGTTCCTGGAGAATGTCATTTTAAGTGAGGTAAGCCAGAAAGTGAAAGAAAAATACCATACGAGATCACTCATATGTGGAATCAAAAATAAATAAATAAATAAATAAATAAATAAATAAATAAATAAATAAATAAATACAAAACAGAAACAGACTTATAGACATAGAATACAAACTTGTGGTTGCCAAGAGGGCAGGGAGTCAGAAGGGAGAGACTGGGATTTCAAAATGTAGAATAGATAAACTAGATTATGCTGTATAGCACAGGGAAATATATACAAGATCTTATGGTAGTTCACAGAGAAAAAAATGTGACAATGAATATATATATATGTTCATGTATAACTGAAAAATTGTGCTGTACAATGGAATTTGACACAATACTTTAAAATGATTATAAATAAATAAAAAATGTTTAAAAAAAAAAAAAGAAGAAGAAAAGGCAGGTCAAGAGAGGTAAGGCTTTACCAGCAGTTCAGATTTTATCTTACCTAGAACAGTAAGGCAAAGGAGGGCCTCAGCTACAGAGTGACAGGTTCTAATAGTTTTAAAATAGGAGTTGGCAAACTGCCCAATGGGCCTACCCTCAGTTTGTGTAAATAAAATGTATTGGAACATAGCCATGCACATACCTTGAACTATTGTCAGTGGCTAGTTTCATACTTGGTTTCCTACTTTTTTATATGACACCAGTGGTGTGTAGCTGTAACAAAGATAATATAGCCTGAAAGCCTGAAATATCATTTACCTGGTCCTTTGAGAAAAAGTTGGTCAAACCCTGTAAAGACCACTTTAGCAGCTCTATGAAGCATGGACTATAGGAAGGGGGTGAGAGGGGAGGCTGACCACTCAGGAGATTATTTAGAGGTCCTGGCAGGAGATGACAAGGCTGAGATTAGGGCAAATGGGGGTGATGAAATGTGGGCAGATTCTGGAATGAGTATGTTGTAAGACCTATGGAGAAGCATCTCAGAGAGAGTGGAGAAAATTCATATTCTGCAGCCAGAGGTGAGCTGATGCTCTTTCACAAGTCTTGGAGTCCACGTTTGAAAGATTTCATCTTTATAAGGTAAAAGCTGTATAGTTTAGTGAAAAATGCTATTACAATTATTTTCAAAGCCACACTTCCTGATTCTAGTAATTGCCTCAGGTGCTCTGCCAAATGAAACAACACACCAGTAGGTGAAAAGCTCCTGGTCTTTTTTAGTGTGACCATGTCAGTGTTTATTTATGAAAACATTTTCCTCAAATTGTCTCCAATACTGAATCAAGCAGGAAGCAAGGAAAAAAGAGCAGAATAATCTAAATAAAAACATCAACATAGAAGCTTTGATTTCATTTTGCAAACAAGACTTTTCTCTCATCAATATTAGTCTGAAAGAAAAGATAATTCCAGGAATCAAATCCATTTGGGTTCCCTCACAGCATGAACGTTAACAAGGAAGCATTGGGCCAAAGACTCTTCAGGTACAAGAGATTGAATTCTGGTCCTAGGTAGTTAGTTGTCCTTATGCTGTAAGCACGTGACTCCTGATAAATAGAAGGATGGAGGCCATTGTGTGGGGATGATGATTGGGAAGGAATCACTTTGCCAACCACATAGAGAATGCAAGCAGGGGGCTCAACTTCCAACTGACCATCCTCAAAAAATTGGGAGAACAGAGGACACTGAACAGTTCCCAGGGAACTAGAGCTGTTTTACAATAAAAGGAAGGGAGGGGAGATGTTACAGATTTGCAGGTCTACAAGTATGTGACCTCAGAAAGTTTAAGGAATTTTCTCTGACATACCCTTAAGGAAAGAAAAATAGGACTTCAAATTAGATTTTCTAAACCTCTACTCTGTACTCTGTGGACAAGGTCAACATGTTCCAAAATTATTTGGGTGAAGTTTTCCCCATCTGATTCAGATTAGAGAGGTCATTAGGAAAGAATTGTTTCAAACAAGGTGGAATCTTGAAGCCAATTTTATGGGTGTCCCAGATTGCAGGAGCCCCAGACCCATCATCTGCCCTCCCAGCCAGAGAAGGAGGGTGCGCACGGTCGCGCAGGCAGGCGGACTCGGGAGCACACCCAGACCATGGGGAAGCTGGGCGGGAGCTCAGTGCTCCTGGACTAGATCCCCGAGGAGGAACAGGGCCTGGGGTCTGGGCCGCCACATGCCATCGCCTCCGCTGCTGTTGCCTGTCAGGTAAAGGGGCGCTGGTGGGGGCTCGCAGGTCGGGGAGCCGGTGGTTGAGGCCTGAACTGCGTTGGGGAGGCGCACAGGGAGGGGTGAGGCCCAGGCACGCAGCCCGTTAGGACCCTGAGGCAGGTCTGGGGCTGCCATCCTGGTTCGTGGTGCCCCATCCCCCTGCATTAGTTGTGACTGAATCCGTGTCTTCATCCCCACTCACACATGGGTTTGGGAAAACAGGAGCAGCCCCAGGAGGTGGAAGGGCACCAGACTGGCCTTGGAGCACCTCCAACTGGCCCTCAGGCCATGGCCTTCCTGCTTAGGTGGATCTGCTTGGCAACTGCAGGCCACCCTGAACCCTCCACGTTGGAATAACAGACTAGGTGTGGGGTTTTTGGGAAATTGTTGGCCTGCCCTGAGATCAAAATCTTTGGCAAGTCTAGTTTTAGTCTTTGGAAGAATCTCCAAACTGTTTTTCACAGTGGCTACACCAAACTACATTGTCACCAACAGTGTAAGAGGGTCCCCTTTTCTCCACAGCCTCTCCAGCATTTCTCCTTTGTGGACTTTTGTTGAATGATGGCCTTTCTGACTGGTGTGTAGTTTTGATTTGCATTTCTCTGATAATGAGAGATATTGAACATTTTTTCATGTGCCTATTGGCCATTTGTATGTCTTTATTGGAGAAATGCGTGTTCAGGTCTTCTGCCCATTTTTGGATTGGATTGTTTGTTTTTTGGTTATTAAGTTGTATGAGTTGACTATGTAGTCTGAAAATTAAGCCTTTTCCAGTCAAATCATTTGCAAATATTCTCTCACATTCAGTAGGTTGTCTTTTGGTTTTGCTTATGGTTTCCTTTGCTGTGCAGAAGATTGTAAGTTCAGTTAGGTCCCATTTGTTTGTTTACTTGTGCTTTTCTTTCTGTTGCTGGGGTAGACTGCCCTAGGAGAACATTGCTAAGATTTATGTGAGATAATGTATTGTCTATGTTTTCTTCTAAGAGGTTTATAGATTCTAATCTTCTGTTTAAGTCTTTAAGCCATTTTGAGTTTATTTTTGTGTATGGTGTGAGGGAGTCATCTAACTTCATTGATTTACATGCAGCTGTCCAGTTTTCCCTACAGCATTTGTTGAAGAGACTCTCTTTCTTCCATTGTATGTTCTTCCCTCCTTTGTCAGAGATTACTTGACCATAAGTTTGTGGGTTTATTTCTGGGCTCTAATTTCTGTTCCATTGATCCATATGTCTGTTTTTGTACCAATACTGTGTTGTTTTGATTGTAGCTCTGTAGTATTGTCTGAAGTCTGGGAGGTTTATTCCTCCAGTTTTGTTTTATCTTGAGTAATACTTTGGTAATTCTGGGTCTTTTGTGATTCCATATAAATTTTAAGATGACTTTTTTCTAGTGCTGTGAAAAATGTCCTGGGTGATTTGATAGGGATCTGCATTCAATCTGTCGATTGCTCTGGGAGGTATGACCATTTTAACTATTAATTATTCCAATACAAGGACATGGGCTATCTTTCCATTTCTCTAAGTCCTCTTTAATTTCCTTAGTCTTGTTTTGTAGTTCTCCACATATACCTTTTTAACATCCTTGGTTAGATTTATTTCTTACTGTATTATTTTTTGGATGCAATTTTTAAAGGGAATGTTTCTTTACTTTCTTTTCTTATTGAGTCATTGTTATTGTAAAGAAATGCAACTAATTTGTGTATGTTAATCTTGTGTGTTGCTACCTTGCTAGATTCTTTAATTAGCTCTAGATTTTGTGTGTGTGTGATGGTTTTATAGTTTTCTATATATAGTATGTCATCCACATATAATGACAATTTTACCTCTTCTCTTTCAATTTGGATCACTTTCCCTTCTTTTTCTTGCCTGATTGCTGTGGCTAGGACTCCAGGACTATGTTGAATAGAAGCAGTTAAAGTGGACCTCCTTATATTGTTACCGATTTTAGTGGGATAGTTTTCAGTTTTTCACGTTGAGTACTGTGCTGACTGTAGGTTTTTCATAAATAGCTTATTATGTTGAGGTATGTTCCCTCTATGCCTACTTTGTTATGAGTTTTTATCATAAATGGCTGAATTTTGTCATGCTTTTTCTGCATCTATTGAGATGGTCATGTGGTTTTTGTCCTTTATTTTGTGGATGTGGTATGTCACATTTATTGATTTGTGTATTTTGAACCATCCTTGTGTCCCTAGGATGAATCCAGCTTGATTATGTTGTATGATCTTTTTTATGTGTTATTGGATACTGTTTGCTAGAATTTTGTTGAGAAATTTTACATGTATATTCATCAGTGATATTGGCCTGTAATTTTCATTTTTGGTAGTGTCTTTGTCTGGTTTTGGTATCAGGGTGATGGCGGCTTCATAGAATGTGTTTAAGAGTACTCGTTTCTTTTCAATCTTTTTAGAGTTTGAGAAGGATCGGTATGAGTTCTTTGTGTGTTTCGTAGAATTCCCTAGTGAAGTCATCCCGAGTGAAGCCAGATGTTTGCAGGGAGGTTTTTGCTAATTGCTAATTGCTAATTCTCTTTCATTTCTAGTGATCAGTCTATTCAAGTGGTCTATTTCTTCTTATTCAGTCTTGGTGGACTGTATGTTTTCAGAAATTTGTCCATTTCTTCTAGGTTGTCCAGTTTGTTTCTGTATAGTTGTTCATAGTATTTTCTTATGATATTTTGTATCTCTGTGGTATTGGTTTTAGGAGATTAGTTCTTAAATGTTTTTCAAATTGGCCTAGCATAATTCACATTCAGTAAAGCAATGGTTTATAATCATTAAACTGAGTAAGGAGATTATTTTTAGGCCTTACTATCTTGAGCCTTTGCCCAAAAATGAAGTGTGAATCCTCACATCCCTTCCAAAAGGTTTTGTTTCAGTGAGGGCTTAGAAGCAATACAGGAGCCTGGGGTTGTTCCTAGGAAAACATGGTGGGTGGGAATGGACATGCTCATTGAGGGGGATGTCCAAAATTCATTCACCTAGAAATTTTAGTATGTTAATTTATTCATTGATCTATCTTGATATCATAGCATATCTCTGGATATTTTTTCCTGTTATATTGATGTACATATCTTTTTTTTTTTTTACCAATACCATACTGTCTTTATTAATTTAGCTTTATAGTAAGTTTTGAAATCAAACAGTATAAGTCTTCAAACTTAGTTTTTTTTCCAAAATTGTTTTTTTCCAAAATAGGTCTAGTCTT